>NC_089799.1:21482427-21484927 GCF_040412425.1 Macrobrachium rosenbergii
ATATATATATATATATATATATATATATATATATATATATATATATATATACACACATATATATATATATATATATATATATATATATATATATATATATATATATATATATATATATATATATATATATATATATATATATATATATATATATATATATATATATATACATATATATATATATATATATATATATATATATATATATATATATATATATATATATAACCTCTATATATATATACTCATATATATATAACTATATATATATATATATATATATATATATATATATATATATATATATATATACATATATATACATACACACACACACACACACATACACACATATATATATATATATATATATATATATATATATATATATATATATATATGTATATATATATATATACATACACACACACACATATGTGTGTGTGTGTAAATAATCACAAAATAGCCACACAACATATCTTCTTGCATATATTCCTACTACTCGTGTTAGGCTTCAATGAGATGGGACAGTTTAGTTTCCAGATTCTTTAATTTATAAAGTACAATGAACCAAGTAGCAGCTTTCGAGGACATGCAGGTTTTTTCATCAGTTATAAATGCACTAAGGAGATAACAGGTACATTCGGATATATATGTACTCCTCCCAACACCTGTTGCTTTCTTTTTTCTAATCCCTTTGATCTTCAGCTCCTCTCGCCTCCCCTGCTGCCTTGTTGATCTCTTTGGTCGTGTTAGCATTCATTCTTTGTTCAGAATTATCCCCTTGCTATCCAACTTTTCGTTTATGTTCTTCTTAAAACAGGTACATGATTTCAGAATCGATCTTGTCCTCAAAATTATCTATGATGCCTTTCATCTTTTTTTCATAGCAGCTGAATGAGTACGTTCTCTAAGATCACCCGCAATGTTTTTTTCTCATTGTTGCAGATGAAATCCGTTTTTTCACAACTGATCCTGTGGTTATGATTCCAACAGTGTTTGACTGATGCCGAGGCTTGGTTGTGGCAGCGAATGCCTTTCTTGTGATGGCTTGCTCTCTCCTTACACGATTTGCCGCTCTGACCAAAATATACTTTATCACAATTGTTACAAGGTGTTAGGTAGACCCCGCCCCTTTCCTCCTCCCCTTTTATGGGTATTTTATTTCTAGTTACCTTATTACTAATATTTTCAGTTTCTTTTTTTAATCCTTAATAATGTTATTGCCTGGAATGACGATCGTATTTTTCTTGTTTATTCCGCCTTTGCCTTGGCACCTTTCCCCATAATAGTATTTCCCTCCTTACTATGTGCCTTCCCCCACCAGTAAGTCGGGTATCTCAGTTTTTTGAAAGAATCAAATAGATATTCAGCCTTATAATCCACATAATATGGGATGCAACCCTTTAAACCCTAATAATCAACCCGGTCATCATCCATATCTTAATGTACTTCATGAAGCTAGAATACCTGTGTTTGTAAGCGTTTGCATGCGTGTCTTTTCTGTGTATACTATACGATATTTTGCTACCTGCCCTTATCAGTTTAACGTCCAGGAAGGGGGTCATCCCTTCTTCCTCTTCTAAGGTGAATTTGATCTATCAGTTAAACTGGCTGAGTTCATCCAAGCAACTAACCAATTTCTCTTTCTTCCCACGGTACATTGCTAGATATCATCTAAATACCCTACCCACTTGACTGTCTCGATCTCAAGTATTTTAATTTTTTCCACCTTTCCCGTCTCGAACCATTCCATAATTATATTGGCCAAAATGAGCAATCGGCCACTCCATTCTTTTGAATAGAGTATTAATCACCCCCTTAATTATGTATAAGGCTGCCTGCATTAGGTTTACAAATACTTTTTTATCTGTATCACAAATATACATACCCTCTTCCAACTTTTTTTTTCTAATAATTTCTAGTGTTCCTAACCGTTAATTTTGTGAACAGTGACACAAGCGAACTTTAGATACCTTTCCCTCCCATTTTCCCATGATGTTAGCCAGGCATCGCTCCAATCTTCCTCGTGGGGCTTTAATAAACTCCACAATCAGCTTTTGTGGTCATCCTTTATAAATTTTTGGACTCTCGTAGATATAATGTATTTCTGGGCTCTCTTCTGAGATTAACCTCCTCTCTGAACTTCTGTCCTCTTTTTCCCTAATTCCTATCAATGCTTCTCTCACCTTGCTGTTGAAATTTCTCTGAATGCCCCACAAAACTAATTTTAGGGCATTTCTCTTATATGTTTTCATCCCCAAGGAGTTGCTCCATCTTGTTAAAATAATCACTAGTGTCCATAACCACTACAGCACCTCCCTTACCCACTTTACATATCCTGATATCTTTATATGTATTTAATCTGCCTAGAGCTGTTTTCAATCTTTGCATCAATTTGGACCTTTTCTCTCTATGTCCAGCCCATAAAGTCCCACTTCAAAAAGCTGCCGCTTCCATTTCTTTACCTTTCTCTAATGGCCTCAGTTCCCTGCATATC
>NC_089799.1:21489927-21494927 GCF_040412425.1 Macrobrachium rosenbergii
ATATATATATATATATATATATATATATGTATATATATATGTATATATATATATATATATGTATATATATATATATATATATATATATATATATATATATATATATATATATATATATATATATATGTATGTATATATATATATATATATATATATATATATATATATATATATATATATATATATATATATATATATATGTATATATATATATATATATATATATATATATATGTATATATATATATATATATATATATATATATATATATAACTATATATATATATATATATATATATATACTATATATATATATGTATATATATTATATATGTATATATATATATATATATATATATATATATATATATATATATATATATATATATATATATATATATATATATATATATATATATATGTGTGTGTGTGTGTGTGTTTGTGTGTGTGTATTGACAATAATATATATATCTATATATATATCTGGCAATGTATGTATGTAGTCGTGATAACAAACTGACAATTCGTCCCATGAACTGGTTGAACTCGGCGGCTTCAGCAACCAACCTGGCCAATGACACTAGTAATTAAATAAGAAAGTGCTCATGCCCTCCAGTTACTCGACTAAATGAGCCCACACAAATTCCTCTGTGCTCTTTGTATATCTCTGTCATGGTATCAAGACGCCCCATGCCTGATAAGGCTGAAAGCATTCTAAATGTAACAACTAAACAACACAGTGAAGAGGAGCTGCACAAGGGCTCCAGAGCCAAGCTATCATCTTCCTTTCTAATATCTCTGAAGCTGCACCCCGCTAGAAATTCTGTTTTCTGTTTTCTCATGAATTCCGTAATGATGATCCAGAAGTATATGAGAGAAATGCTGATGTTGCATATGAAAACTGTCCAAATAAGTCATTAGTGGAGAGAGAAGGCTGTTATACAGGTCGCTCATAAACTTCTTCGAGATGGACCGCCATTCACCTGATGACAACACCGCTTTGTTTAGCTGCTAAATCTGAAGGAGAAGGCATCGTGCTTTTACTAAATCGCCCAATTTGCATCGGGTATGTCTGGAAACAGAGGAAATCACTTTGTGTTGTCTTTTTCTCTCGTCTTTTCACCTTTCGCGATTGCCGCTGCTAACGCTGGTGAAGTGTAACGTCGCTGTGAAAATTCTTTGCGAATTGAAGTGGTGAGTGATAATTATTCCCGCTGATAACAGAAATAAAATTAATTACCTCATGAATATCGTATTTCAGCTGTCATGTTCGTCACGTCAGGTATATTGAGAAGTAATTATAACTTCGAACATCTCTGCCTTCGAAGTTGATTGTGTTAATTAGTGCGAGATTTTTCCGACACGAAGTGCGTGAATCGACACCCGGCTGTATCTATTGCCATCATCGTGTTTCATTTATCTGAGCCGAATTCTGACAAACTTTCCCCCAAACCTAGTTATAATATTAATTTGATAATGATATTAATGTTGCTATTAAAGGTATTGTTCTGCTGTTAAATAAACAACATATTTACTAAACGACATATATTTTTAACTACTTTTCTTGTTTTATGCTCTCTTGTTTATTATCAGGTGTCTAGAAAATTAACACAACTTAGAAAAACTTATACCTTCTGTAATATATATCTGTATATATATATATATATGCATATATATATATATATATATATATATATATATATATATGTATATATATATATATATATATATATATATATATATATATATATATATATATATATATATATATATATACATTGTATTTGACAAGCCATGTGCCAGCATGGAAACATCTGCTACAGATCTGATGTGTCATGTTTACAGTGAAATTTAATCTGACTAACATGCATTGGGTCTGTCACACAGTCAGCACATGGCTGGTGAATGCTGGGCTGACAGGCTGTGCCACCGGAAAGTGTCAATGTGCATGTCTTATGTGCGGCTCTCCCATGTTATGTTATCGAAGAACAATTTACTCAAAAGGAAGATATTTCGGCCCAGTGTGTAATAACTTTTAACCTGGTGTAGTATTTATAAAACTGCCCATATGAGCATTGACCATAACCATAAAAATGAATAAGCTCGTTGTTACCTGTCTTTCGAACTGAAGAAATCCCAATGTTGGGAGGTAATTGAGAATTGATCAATGTCTACGTGATTCTGGCAAAGATCAAAGGAAGGAGTTGAAGAACTTGACGGCCGTATGAAGTAACCGGTTACCTTCTGGAAGTCACGAAGCTCATTCTTCCTTTGGATATATGCCAGCACAAAGTACAGTTACAAGCATATCCGTGGTAACTTTATTAAATTACATGTGTCTGTAAAAGTGACCAGTAATTCCCTACATATATTTCAGCTAAAAAGCAGCAAAACGATTGCCCACTGGCAATGACAGTCGTCTATTCAGCTGCAATGCTGTCTGAAAAACATTTTAGTCTTACCTCACGAGGTAGACTTTATCGCTATGATGGTCGAATGCGACAGCGTGATTGCTCACTTGTTAAAGGCAACTCGGGATAAGCTTTCCGCGACCATTCGCTGGGCTATCGATTTCTTCCTTTGAATGTTTCGACTCGTAGTTACAAGCATATCCAAAAAAGCGCGAAAAAGCTTCGTGAAGTTAAGAGAGGGCATTATTATTCATTAGAAAATTCAATAAAGTCAAATGAAGCAGAACTAAGCGAACAGTGAGCTGACACAGTATGATTCACTTTTAGGCAGAATACTATTTCTCTGCGGCTGTGCAGTGCTACCGGAAACAGCGGCTGCGGCTGGCGATGAATCGCTTCAGTGAGTTGGCCATCCGCCGCGATACGGCGCTACTAGAAGGAAGGCAATTTTCGTGAGGTACTGAGCGGCTTTCGCTGTAATTCGTATTGCGTATTTGGCGTAACAAGTGACTTTTGTTGTGAATTTTGACGCCGCCTTTTCCTGCGCTAGGAACTGGCTCTGGAGGTAAAAGTGCAGGTTTTCGTTGCTGCGTCTTTAATTGTTACTTAACTCGTAATGAACAGTAACTTTGATGAACTGTATTAGCACGACACATTAACTATTCCAAGCATCGGCGGAAAGTATGGCTGCTTGTCGTATGATATTCAGTCGTGGAAATCGAAGTTCGGTCGCTCTTCCGTGCGATTCTGTCATTCGATACAATCTTGCGATAACCGCAAGTGATCGTTGCGAACTGAGTTATTCGGCTGTGAGATCTTTCGTGTCATCTTGTGTGCGTAATTACACACTACCTCGTTTCAACGCCCTTTAACGAGCATCATTGTATTTCATCTGAAATTACGATCATTTCATCTTATTGCACCAGGCTCTCTTTATTCTTCTGATGTATTTTCTTTGGCAAATATAATTGGTAAAGTTGAAACTCCAGGGTATCTATCCTCCCACTCTTAGTGGAACTGTTGTTTATAATTTAGCTGACCTGCGGCAGAGTCCTTTGGAAGCGAAGTTGCGCATCACCATACCCCATTGACCTCAGCTTTAAAGATATAACACTGGCTACTGTCTCTGGAACGTCTCAGTCGCACTCGCGCAACATGATTATCGGCGCTAACCTCGTTAGAAGCTGAATGCAGACTGCCATCTTAATCAGCATATTCCCAGGTTCAAGCGAAATTGATCCATTTCACAGTAATATCGTTACTGAAAAATAAGTTGAGAAGTATTAGAACGAATGCATACATCGATTATAGAAGAAGAGAGAGTTGGTAACTGAAAACGAATTTTGATAACTAACGCTTGATAACACATGACACATGTAAACTAACAGAAGAATAGAGTATGAAGTGTAACAGAAAATAATGAGTATCTCCTTCCCCATGTGTTATGCAACCGAGCACGAGCCCTGCGACTGACGTCCGAAATTTTGTTCCGCTGGATTTTACCCGCTCTCTCTCTCTCTCTCTCTATATAAACCAGCAGGAGTCGCTAGGCACAATGTATTGGCGTAAGCGTCGTCTCTGAAATCCGGCTGAAAATTTGTTCGGGCACCAGCGGTTGTACTTTGCGCTAGTTTATATTGCTCTTTTATGTTAACAATAAGAGAATTCATTGAAATTCATTCGTGAAACCTATTTCCTTTAAACAATCGCGGCCGAGTTTTTCGAATGTGAAATCCTTTTCGTGAAAGAATTAATATGGCAAAGAAACAAAGTAGAATGAAAACACGCAATATTTCGGATCTCTACTCATCCATAGAAAAACGGTTTTTGTTACGAGGTATGCGGGGAAACTATTTATGGCTGCTTTCTGAGCCTGAGCGATTAATGTTTATATTCAGCCATGGTAAAAGTAATTGTCTTCCTGACAAGTGGTGATGATATCAGTTTCCATGATATTTGAAGACAGTTCTTGTTGTCACGCCACTAGCTATCGCTGACTTCTGCGCACTGGTCAAGT
Source organism: Macrobrachium rosenbergii (assembly GCF_040412425.1). NCBI lineage: Eukaryota > Metazoa > Arthropoda > Malacostraca > Decapoda > Palaemonidae > Macrobrachium > Macrobrachium rosenbergii. The sequence continues at coordinate 21,494,357 of NC_089799.1, forward strand.
GAACTGTGATGCTGTGATCGAAATGTGAAATCTGTGATTACATCATGCCGTTGGCAATTTTACTATTCATTTGTGTATTTTTGTTTTATATTATCTATCACTTATATGGCGGCACAGGCGATATTTCTTCGGTCTGCAAGTAAGGATGACGAAGTTGAACATTGCAGCACCTCTGAACTATTTTATCTTTATATGTATGTATACTTCCATACATACATACATACATATATATATATATATATATATATATATATATATATAATATATATACTGTGAAATATCTCTTATAATGTGTGCATGTGTATACGTGTGTGCGTGTGTATGTGTCTATGTGTAGAATCTACAGTCACTAACACCTGATAATATCAATGTATTTATAAGGCACAGTGCACTCTTGCTCTCTTGATTTCTTCACGATATAGCATACTTTATTACTAAGCATAGAACTTAATCCAGGCAAGTGAAAATATATTGATACTCGTCGCAGTATTCAACTGGTTCTCCCGCATGCATACTTGCTTCTGTTGATTCAGGCTCGACACACTACAGAAGAGATTGCTCCCATTTTCAT
>NC_089799.1:21499927-21504927 GCF_040412425.1 Macrobrachium rosenbergii
CCCCATCTCTCTCTCTCTCTCTCTCTCTCTCTCTCTCTCTCTCTCTCTCTCTCTCTCTCTCTCTCTCCCCTCTCTCTACTCTCTCCGAAAATATAATGCTGCCTATTAGATGTCATTAATCTGAAAATAAGCTAAACCTCCTTAAGTGACAAATATATTAGTGTATGATCCATGGCAGCTTCAGAGAATTAATGAAAACTATTATAATCACTTTATAGATGTTACGTCTGAAAATAATATACAATGTTTACAACTCTAAATAAACAGATAAGAATTTCAACAATAGAAGCGAGCTTATTTGTTTGAAGAAAATCGACTCCATGACATCATTAAGCGCTGCAGGTTGTGAAGTCGACACAATCTTTTGAGATCATTGGCACTCGAGATATTTTGTTTTGTTTTGTTCTGAGCTTAATCCAATCACCAGTGCAACTGGAAGTATGCTATGGCTTTACCTGAAAAGACGGTGTCGAAAGAAAGAAAGAATGCCGTCAAAACGCAGTAGAATGTTCATCGTGACAACACTGCGTTCGTATGTTTACTGAGCAGCGATCCTTCTACCAGATGAATTGTAGCAACGTACCACAAAACTTTTTAAACGGAAGAGAGAGAGAGAGAGAGAGAGAGAGATGAAAATTTTTGTTTGTACTTGGCTTGTATATTTGGCGAATAATAATATATATCCGCAGATGAAAAGGCAACTTCTTGAAAGCATTCAAATGCAAATTAGACAGTTCTCGAAGGATTGCAGTACCTGAACGATTTTAGAGTCGCTTATATTGCAAACAAGTACTAGTGAATACGGCGAGCAATTTGTATCAGTTTATGAAACTCGCACTTTTATGGAAGAAGTTACGAATGTTTGTGAAAATTTGTTTTATATAATGTTCGATTGAAGTATTATATTTGACGATCATGAGCCTCGTTTTACAATTCGTCATGTTTATGCTGACTAATATATTCTAAGTAACGACATACTAAATGAATGTTTAATTATAGGTACTAATAGTCTGTAATTCCATTTATTCCAGCCGTACAACTACTGCTTATATGGTATTTGTATTAAACAGTTTAGTTGATGCAAATGTTAACTTTTGTCTGCTTCGTGTCTCTCCTCTTTCATTTTATATAATTGGCAGTACAAGTATCAAGCGTTTAGTCTATGAGATATGGGCTAAACGCAAGCGAACCAATTAACTTTGTATGTGCCAAATATCCGGTATGGCTGTTTAAACGAAGTTACGACTGCGAATGATAGCCATCGAAACGGAAAAAAATGAGCAATAACATTGTTCTGGTTTGATAAAAAAACGCAGAAACTCCAATTTCACTTAGTGTTTAAGAACCCCCAGGTCGAAGTTCTCGTCGAACTAACGGACATTCGAGACACAGCTTTTGACCTGATAACAACGTATAACGATGATATTTTATGCTTAATTTTACAGTTATAACACTGAAGTAGGTTCTCATTACATTTCTTATTTTTCTTCTTCTGCTTTATTTGAAAATATTTCTGCGACCAATCTATTCGTTTTCCTCGACAAGAAGACTCAATGAGATTTTACACCACAACGAATTCGTCACACACACAGACACACACACACACACACACACACACATATATATATATATATACATGTATGTATATATATATATATATACTATATATATATATATATATATATATATATATATATATATATATATGGACATTGTGTATATGTGTGTGATGAATTTGCTGTTTCAAAAATCTCACGGTTGATAGTTTATACGCTAATCTTCACGGCGCACTGCTTCGATCCCATGCCACTACACCCACCGGTGTTATCAATGCCCTTAACAGATTTACTCTCTGCAAAGTTGGAAGCGATTTTGCTGGCATGAATCGTAACATGGCTTCGTGCCAAATTATGCGCAACCGTTGTTCTTACGGACGTTATTCACTGCTGATACTATCACTATTCCCTTTTTACATGGAAAGTAATGTTTTGTTCTTCACCTCTCCCAAGCCGCTAAGATAACTGAAGTCGGTGATGAGCCGGAGTTCCGGCGCTGATGAAGAAGTTGAAGAGAATTATTTTGGTGATAGTAATTTGCTCGCATAATGTGGTTCGGTTCACAACCAAGCTGTGGGTCCGTTGCTAAGTAACCGAGTGATTCTTAACCGCGTAAGTGGGGGTCTGTCGCCTAGGGCCAGCCTGGAAACATTGTCGGCTCGGTGATCGTTAGGCGCGGGTATGCCCAACGCACCGTCTCCCGGTCGGTGCGCGCTGCTGCTGCTGCTATGCTGCTGTATGCCGCCACTGCTGCTGCTATGGAATAAGCACACACGCTTTACGCACGTTGTCGGCCAACTTTGGTCTTTGATGACCAAATGATCTTACTACAATGAAAGAAGGTAATTCAGTACAGAAATAACGGATAAAATAATGATAATGTGCTTTTGCAGTGAGAAAGTAACTGAAATTTCTTGCTTTTAAGAGGTGAAGTAGGAACCCCAAACAAAGGCAAATAAGAGAAATATAACAACGAAAAGTTAATTACGTGTTCGTTCTGAATGAGCAGGTTAAAGAAAACTACAGGTTATGGAGGCCTGACTGCGCCTGCGGATTACACCTTCCGCCTGCGTCCGTTTCAAGTAACCGCACAGCCGCGAAAGCTGTCTGCCCTGCGCACGGCCAATCTCTAACGACATATAACATGACAGCTGCTAAATACAGTTTTATAAATGCAATCTATAAACTTGTGTATCTTCGCACTAGCATTCATAATCAAAGTACGTGAAAAAATGTTGCTATCTGCTACATACGCTACATACATGTCTGCTACATACATACATGTACATCTGCTCCCCTTTCCCATACATACATACATACACGTATGAACTCACAGGTATTGGCTAACCGGAACTTCTTTGATCTGTTTTATAATCAGCTCTACGAAACTACATTTGCTTTTAATTTATTACAAAAATAATAATCAGCACAGCCCAGAAAAACTACTGAAAGCTGAATAAATGAGAAGAAAAAACAGCACGTTCATAAATAAAATCATGTTTTAACCGCGGTCTTATCGCTCTGAACGAAGAAAACGACGAAGACAAAGTAGATACAAGTATAATCACACAGTGGTAAAGGGGGAAAGAGAAATCTTGGCCTGGCAATGATTTCAGGCTGTGCCTAAGTAGACATGCTTGTCACGAAGGATTATATGTTGATCGACGAAAAATGGTTCCCAACGAGAAGACAAGGATGTTCTGCCTGAAAGGGCCCTTTGCAGAGATCTGCACGTCGACGGCTAAACCTTTACGCAGAGAGGAGCGCAACTTATATAATCAAAATAAAAGTGGTTGGCTAGGAGTCTTGCGTTTCTCCACCGCTGAAAGAACTCCTCGACTCCAGGGCGCCTGGTGATGCTGAGCGTCGGCAATAGCCACGCTACGACCAGTGCTGACGTCCTCAACGGTAGCTCTCCTTTCAGCAGAGGCTACGTCTGACACTCAAATCCGGTCGAGCTCAACTCGGAGACCGAAGAAGATCAAGTTTTGCTGACTGAAGACGTTGTCGCTACAAACTGCCGAGTATGCGGGTCATTAAATGAGCCGAGCCAGGAATCCTTTTCGTGATCCCAAGGCATATCATTAAGGCTGAAGGAACAGGCCTGCCGAAAAGCGAGAGCTTACCGAGCCATCATGCATGAAAATGAGCAGGCTTCATGAGCTTGTACAGTATCCCAGTACATGACAACAACCAGTTCAGCGCAAATCTCGAGAATAAATTACAACTACAAACTTAAACGAAATAAAAAGTATTTCAGAAACGATAATTATAAAATAAAATGAGCCAATTTACTAATATATATATATATGCCATGTAATAACCTTGTAACAACAACCCTTGTATCAACCTTATGTATATATAATCTTTTATGCCGTAATTATCTAGTACTGCAAATCGGTTTACACCTCATTTTAAATATGATATTTATTTTAATTGATAAATAGAAACGATGATTTGGCTCAAATAACATATAAGTTCCTGTTGTAACATGTTATTGTGCTTTGCTTACATTTCATCAATATGTATAATTCGTGCCAACTGTCATTACATTTATTGAGATATGAAGATGTTTAAATATTTGATCTGATTAAACTAACATTTAAGTAATCAAGTACTGTCTCCGTTTCACTGTTCGTGATAAACAACTTTGAAGCTCATTTATGCTCAATTGGAGTTTTCAAGCTTTAGATAAATGACTGTATTAGGTTTAATATTTATAAAAGCACGAATATCTGAATCGATTTTCATTATTTGCTCGTTTTCTGGAGAAGACTGAAAGTACTCAGTGTATTCATGTGGCAAGAAAGTCTGTTACATGACTTTTGAAAATCTTCAGAAGTATTAAGCCTGCTGTGCCTCTATGGGAGCTGGCAATGCGTGCACCTTTTATATCCAGAGTCGCAAGGTGTTCCTCTTGCTTTCAGGAAATATCTTTTGAGCGACCTCCCAATTCTGGACTATAATGTGGGTTCGCTAATATTAGCTATTGCCTACCATTCTTTACATCAATATTAGAAAGAATACAAGTCTAACAACAAAGGCGTGCGCTAAATAGATGTCTTCCACGCAAGTAATGTGCGTTATACCAGAAGTGGAGCCAGTACAATATTGCTTTGTTTCTCGGTTATATAGCCGACGCATTTCGTCTGCCCGCTCCGTCTAATCGACATATGTTTATATGTTTGCTGTTCGGTTGGCCACATCATGTTTTCTTTGAAGAGGTAACGAAAGTACGATCTGGCTTCGAGTAATCGTCGGAAGTGACTGAGTTCTATCTTTCTTTTTCGGAAGAAATTCGAGCGTCTGAACGCCGGGCAACGCTATATATAACAAGATGAATGCCAGATGCTGTCTTTCTGTGCTATGGTGATGTTCTAACATCTGGAAAAACTGCTCAACTAAATTCGAAGGACCTAGTGTAATGAGCTGTCAACTGAATAT
>NC_089799.1:21509927-21517427 GCF_040412425.1 Macrobrachium rosenbergii
CCAGATTGACTTATAGCAACATAGTTAGCAGTCCTCCTGGCCCCTTTTACCAGTGTTTTCGTAATGCACGAACAGACTGCTATTTTCGTTAACACACCTAAACATCCAATTGGGAACCAGACCAAAAAGTTCTAAGGAAACTTCCATTTTTGGACATATGACCCTGCATCTGGACACTTTCCGAGAAGATTGACAATGCTGAATTTGCGCTGGATAATGGCCAGTCGTGTTCAGACAGTGCTGAATCAAAAAAAACACCAAGCATCCACTTCTTGCCCTGTTTTAAATCTCTGCAACTGCTGGCGTACCAATGTTTAATCAAACGTAGCTCAGTCACCACCAATGTGTCGTCCTCGATACAACGTACACCATTTCAATATATAAGGTTTGTTTTTCATGATTCACTGTCATTTGTGCTTGTGGCAACTGCTTCTTCCTGCCTTGTACCCCAAGTCCCCATCAAATAAGTATGATAATTATCCACAACAAGGCCAAAACACAAGGCGACGCTAATTCATGCCCATAAAGAAGGGTCAATATATCCCATTCCTTCCTCTTGTACCAATGCCAGCAAATGTTGTAATCTCCGGTATAGCCAGTAATTCCACCACCTCATGGAAAGTACACACATTTTGCATAGAAATCCTCGCTAATGAATTATAGATCCTCTCGTCAATGACGACACCATCTCACACTATCTGTGTCAACCTCCATCTACAAAACAAAAGACACTGAAGAAGTTTCCAACAGCTTCACCGTGAAACATACATTCGGTAGCAGTCAGGTCAAATCTTGATTCTCTCTGCGGAAAGACCCTCCTGGCCTACTGTCATGACTTTCGATATACCGTTGAAATGTGTCTGTCGCTAGGCATTTCGACACATGCTTTCTAACTTGGGCGAAGATAAGCGATTCATGAGACGTTGGCTCACTGGACTGTCAAAACTACTCACTACAGCATCTGGAACCTCATTCAAAAGCCAGGAGAAATACATCAACTTCCGAAAGTTTTCTAAAAATATAGAATTGCCAAATACCCAACTAGAACTTGTTAATTTCTCCACTAACTCCGATGCTGCATCAAACAACTGTGAGCTAAAATCTACCATCGAATTGTGTCCTTTCCCAATCTTATAGAATGCTCTCATAACCCCACTCAGTGCTCCATACGCAGTTCTAAAGAAACCCTTTCAGGTCATTATAAGTCTGACATTTCTTAAACTGAAAACTATGACAGTATCAGTCAATATCCCCCAAGCCAGAAAACCTTTAGCTCCAGGTAACCTTTAGCTTCATTGATTGCTTCTGTCTCATTTGTGAATTTCTTCGTATTCAAGTGGTTTTGAAAAACACTCAAAAAAACTTTCAACAGGCTGACTCAAAATGCCATCCACCAAGCCCAGAAAAGGCTGCATTGATGAACTAAAAGTTGTTACCCTATAAACCAGAATTTTCTTATCTTTTTCATCGTCTGCCATTTTCCCGGATCTCATTTTCCTACCTCTGCTCAAAAAAAAAAAAAAAAAAAAACTCTAAGTCAGCTCACTAACTCGGCCTGTTCTTAAATGCATATAATATTAAAACCTCACACAATATGGTCTAAAACAAAAGAAAACAAAAATAACACACAAATGAAAAATCAAAAACATTATTATCCACCCAATCAACATTTATTCAAAACTCCTGGGAACGCCATCCCTTTCCCCTGCGCACAGCAGCTAATCTCGTGTCATATGTGAGTGAGGTTAAGCCCCAAGATCCCAGAAAAAAAAAGAAAGAAGAAAGATCCTGAAAAATCCCATCCGATATCACTTTTTGCTTATTGTCTCACTGCAATTAAATATTTGAAGACCCTGCCTATCTGCAATCACACTAAACAAGCAAGCACTCATATCATCAGCTTACTGAACCACTAGAATAAACCCGATAAGGGGAAAAAAGAGAAAGCATATAAGCTCAGCCCATATAAATATTCTATTCAACTCCCATAATGATTCCATAAGGAGAAAAACAAAGACGGAAGAGAAACACCAAAATTTTTAAATGTACAAAACCAACACTCAAAGAAAAAACCCAATTTTTTCTTCTATTCGCACCCTGGCATTAGTGCGATGATCCCGGCCTCATAAAGCTATATACACCTTCACTTGAAAAAACCCCAAATACATAATTCGTTGAAAACCGTTAGCAAAAACACCTGATACTTATTGTCACTCCTACCTAAAACACCCGCTGATCAAAACTAACCGTAAAGATTACGACACAGTAACTGCGCCTAAAAAAATTACAAAATTACCAAATCTAACCACTTAGCAACCATGGATACCAATGTCCCAGGCAATGCCCTGTATGTATAAACCTATCTCCAAACGCCTGTCACCATTCATAACCTTTCTAATCAGCACAGGTTCAAGCCCGGATATCTATTTTTTTATGCTAACCACCATCTGTCATGCCCCTGTCACACTCTGACAAATGGCACTATCCTGCTATGGTTGAACTGGTATCGACCTTCGAGAGCGCCTCTCTCACATTCTCACTCTCTCTCAAAACATCCTAAACCATTGTGTGGAAATTAACCTACATACAAAAATAGTTTACTCTGCGATGCTAACAAACAACAAGTTAAAACATGGTAATTAAGAAAAGAAAATGCTAAAACCCACAAAATGAATGTAAATGATAAATGATTATCTCCCCAAGCAAAGCACCTTAGCTAATGCCAAAAATCATGAATGGGATTCTTCCTTACTTCATTCTTTCCTCAATAAGTCTTCATGTAAATATAAGTCCTCAAGTCTTTGTTCCTTTAAGATGACCATTTCATACTATGGCTATATCACATGTACGTCTGTGGAGGTGCGTGTTCACCCGAGTTAACCATGGTTCCACTGAAGCATTCTGCCAAAATAAAAAGAACCATCCTGTTAAAAATCAAATATCACCCAAACTATCAATACACAGCAAAAACACATGGGATAGAAGTGATTATAATAAAGAATAATGAAGTCTGTAAGGAAGGCTACAAAGTTTATTAATTTCCTAAATCTCTACTACTCACTCTGCAGCAAATGGAATTCAATTCCCAGCATGTCCAACATGTTCTTCCAGATTGACTAACCACAACAGGGTGAGCACTCTATCACAAGCCCCTTTGCACAGAGTGTTTTCGTAACGCACGAACAGATTCACATTTCTGTAACAAACCCAAAAATCCGATTAGAACCGGACCAAAAAGTTCCGTGGAAACTTCCATCTTCGGACAAGTGCGACTGTATCTGGGTACTTTCAAGGAAGATTGACAATGCTGGTTTGCCGGAAATACCCAGTCATATTGAACAGTGCTGAATACGAAAAACACCCAAGCATCCGCTTCTTGCCCTGTTTGACCTCTGCACAGCAGTGGCGTACCCATGTTTAATAAAACATATAAACACACACACACACATACATACACACACACACACACACACACACACACACATATATATATATATGTATATATGTCTACCGAGGGTCTTGTCATATACGTAAATTTTTTACATACAAAAGGAGAGAATATGGAGTGCATTTGATAATCTAGTGATCTGATTGACACTCGTATTATAATCCACCGTTGTTATTTCTATTTTTTATGCATTTATACTGGTTCGACTTAATATGCATGCATAGTCATAAAAATCATATTATCTGTGGATAATCTATTTACCTGTGATTTTTTTTATGGGGCGGGAGTTTTCAAGTCTATCTGATACTGTGATTATTCTTGAATGCAAGTATGTATATTGTTTGGTTGAAGTGTGATTTTTTTATCTATTATTAGATTCATAAAGATGAAGTGTATTGATCCATGTTTTACCCAAGATTAGAGTGGCTTATTTTAGTCAGTTACATCATATATTCCAAACAATTTCAATTAACCTAAAATATAGATTAATATGCTTATATTATATCAGTTAGACAGAAAAGTTACTATATGCCATTTTTTTAACTTAATTCTCAGAAATACGTACAACGTAAAATGCTTTGAATTATAGCATCAGGATTAAGCTAAATAAATATTGACACATAAAACTTTTGACGCCCACGCTGCTGTAATTATCAGGGTACCAGTATAGCTAAGGATAAAGACAAATAATGCATTTCTAAAGCCATAGAAGATTAGGTGTTTTGCCCAATATCTTGCTGAGTATGACTTTCCGTAACTCTTCATTGGGAATTCTAGTTGCAATGTCTCTAACTTTTTTGTTGAATGAATTTCGTACTACATTGATAGAAGGCACTTTATTTAACCTTATATAAGTATCACTATCATTTAGTAATCTTAATGCTTTAATATTATAGTCAATTTTATACCCAACCCACAAGAAAAACCGATATTTTGAAGGGGTCGATTCTTGCCTCCGAATTAAGTAAGCAATTTTTACATTTTATTTATCAAACTTGAGTTTGAACAGGACTTTACTCTATGTTTTTTTTTTTATTCATCTACTATTTTGATAATAGAATAGCATCCACCACTGCAGTTACTTATTCCATTTCATTTGATTCATTTAGCAATTATTAATTTGATTAATTTGCAAAAAAAAATAAGTTTATTGAATTTAGAAATTGGAGCATGTTATATCAACAGGGAATGAAAACTGCCTAATGAAGTTTTTCACCGATGAGGGAAATATAGCTTCCTTTCCTTTTTTCAAAATGTCTGTGCTACTTTAGTCAGCGCTTTGAGTTACATACTCTCTTCATATCCTATCAATATCCTTTCTCGGCTGAAATATCCTCCTCAGGACTCAAGATCCTCTGTCAAGGCTTGGTTGAGAACCACTAATAGGATTTTTAAGTTCCACTGTTTTGCCTTTCAACATTTTAACTTTGGAATTTTATCATTTTTTAGTTTTCTGAAAAGAACACTTTTGTGCCGGCTTTGTCTGTCCGTCCGCACTTTTTCTGTCCGCCCCCAGATCTTAAAAGCTACTGAGGTTAGAGGGCTGCAAATTGGTATGTTGATCATCTACCTTCAAATCATCAAACTCTCTAAATTGTAGCCCTCTAGCCTCAGTAATTTTTATTTTATTTAAGGTTAAAGTTAGCCATGATCGTGCTTCTGTCAACGCAGCAACGCAGGCCACCGCGCCCGGCCGAGGGTTTCATGGGCCGCTGCTCATACAGCATTATGCCTAGACTATCGAAAAAAAGATCTATTTTCGTTGGCCTTGATTATAAGCTGTACAGAAACTCGATTGCGCCGAAGAAACTTCGGCACATTTTTTACTTGTTTGTTTTATACATTATAATATTGGGTCTCGTTCCGTTTATTCTTAATCCTCTGTGTTTAATTACTCCATAAAGCAGCTTATTTATATGCTCTTTCTTTATTAACTTTTTTACTTTTCGTCTTTCTGTTATGCTTTAGTTTTTCACCTTGATAAATTATCCTTGACTTTTTTCTAGAAACCTAGAAATAAACGCTATCGTTCATTTCGAATGCAGTCTCCTGAAATGTTGAAAATTTTCACCAAGGATTTTCCCACGAAGGGAAGGTTTCTGTAATATTTACCAGAAAAACAATTTTTTTGTTTCTGTCCTCAAAATTCATGCACATTCTTTAAATTCTATGGATATTTACATGCTTGTAATCAATTGTAACTAAAAAGGTTCATTCAATATCGATCTAAATGAAATGAAAAAAATGCATCCCTTTTTGAAGATGCAACTTTTAGCAAATTAAGAAAGATTTCAAGAGCTGAAGAAACCTTAGAAATTTTCCCAGGCTTCATTCTCAATAGATGAAAACAACACCAATGAAATAATAAGTTTTCTCAAAGAAATAAAAAGGAATAATCAACTTATATTTACGCAATAGAGGTGAATTGTCATTGACCTGCATAATTAAAGGTAATTAGAAAAATGAGTTCTTTATGCAATGGGCATTTTTAAGGCTTCGCTTGACAGTTTTTCCATCGAAAATATAGGTCATTCTCTCTCTCTCTCTCTCTCTCTCTCTCTCTCTCTCTCTCTCTCTCTCTCTCTCTCTCTCTCTCTCTCTCCTCCCCTTTTTTTTATCTCCCCTTTTCCAATAACACTGTTTGGCCTTGATATTAATAGATCAGAAATAATATTTTGGTTTTTTGATATCCACAAAGATTTTGCTTTTTTCACCTTTACCAAGATTTTCCTTTTTCAAAAGTAGGAGAATGAGAGAATGGGGACGCTGCTTATTATCGTTGCCATTACAGCATTACAAGTGTAAAAATAATGACAAATAATAATAAAGGAAAAGAAAAGCCACAGTTAGGTAACTGTAAACACATATTTAGAAATAAATCTCTAAAGGGAGCATTCGAGAATGCGTACGGTCCTCCTTTTCAAACTCTGTGGAGTATTCTTTTTAAATACATTTGAAGAGTTACTTAACTGTGGATTTGTTTCTCTATCTTAAGAATCGCTATAATAATATAATAATAATAATAATAATAATAATAATAATAATAATAATAATAATAATAATAATAATAATAATAATAATAATAATTCAAACAAAAACTTCTTTTCAGTTTTCTTCTGAAGATGGAAAGAGAAACCCACAAGCCTGAAAGTACCCGAGTTTAAAAGTAAGATGTAAATATTTACAAGTAAACAAGTTATACACAGGAATCTTGTGGATTTCTTTTTCCATTATTATTATTATTATTATTATTATTATTATTATTATTATTATTATTATTATTATTTGGTTATCAACTGATTATTTTTATGGTTGAAAAATCCATTCTCAAGGTAAAATTTCATACATAGTCTCCGTCCAGAAAAGTCATGCAATGAGCAACCTCACTGATATTATCATTATCAATAGTACTAGTAGTGCTGGTAGTAATCAAATTTACAATAATTTCACCTACAGGGATTTCGATGTTCGGAAAATGTGAAATAACAAACTCGAATTGCTTTCCAGATAATTTGATTTCGTTCAAAACATCCTACACTACCTCACCTCATCTCTCTCTCTCTCTCTCTTACTCGTTGGAAGCACTAAAATGACTCGTATAGTGTCAACACCTCATCTTAGTCATGAAAAAAAATACCTTGGTTCCATCTCCCTGATGTAGTGCGTTCGTTAAAGCGCTTTATGGATTCATGTTTTACACGGAATTAACCGCCGTCCTTCGGATACGCGTGAGCTTACGACCTGGAGGCATGAATAGTCTCGTGCAGAGTAAAACGGTTCAAGTATAATGGCCATTAAGTTAATCTTATGAAGGAAAAAGCTTGTAAGAAAAGTCTGGGAGACTCATGCACACACGCTCCCACACATTTAATATTTTATTATTTATATGCGTGTGCACGCGTAAATGTTTTTTTATTTTCATTGCTCCTTGCGGGGAAAAGCAATCGCCTCCAGAATAAAGACAGCAGCAACTATTCAGTCAACGCCACCTTTGTTTAGGAAACTTCCGCCACACTTTATACACTATATTATACATATATATATATATATAT
>NC_089799.1:21519927-21522427 GCF_040412425.1 Macrobrachium rosenbergii
GAGAGAGAGAGAGAGAGAGTCCATGGCTTTAACCGTTAACGCAATTTTAATCTGCTCTGCGGCCGATTTGTTTTGATAGCCTTTGTGATATCCACTCAAACAGTTACAAGTCTATTGTCAAGTCAGCAGCCTGTGCAGAACTTCCCAGATTTCTAATGTCTATGCGTGCTAATCTGAAGTAAACGAAGTGTCCAAGTGTGAACAAACAGCCTTCGATTTTCTTTATCTAAGTGTTTCTGTACAGTGTAATAAGAGTCTTGCGCTTATCAGGGTAGAGATGTAGGTGTAGAATTCGTTAGTCTTAGTCATATTGAGATCTGAACACCCTCTGAGTTAATTGCTTGAATCTTAACAATTTTCAAAATGTAGAAATGACTTGCTTTAGTTACAACATAGAGAGATACTGAGACCTGAACTTCCGGTACGTTAATTGAATAAACAATTTTCCAAATGAAGATAGATGTTAATATTCATAAAATAAAAATTCGAAACTTATTTCGATACAGTAAATAACGAAATGCAAAGAATGTTCCTGGTGTTGTATTCTACCAAAAAAAAAAAAAAAAAAACCACAGTAGAAACAATCATAATCTGCTCTTGCAAAATTCTCTTTAGTGCAGGTACCATTACATTCTGGAATTTATATTTTATTTTGTATGCTTTTAATTAGGAATTTAACATTTATATAATTTGATTCTATAATCATCTTCATCTATACGCATTGTAATGTTACGAGCATAATTTCTCTTTCTCTGCTAAATTTGATATGTTTTCTTATGCCAGTTAAATTTCTACACTTAGATAATTTTCCAACATGTACTTGCTCCATATGCTCCTGGCGTTATAATAATTTTTCTAACCTTTCCTTCGTTTCAGTCTATGTCCTTGCTTCTTTTTACTAATCACTCTTAACTGACTGTTTCAAGAAAATAAATGCAGTTGTTTATGAATGCCAATCTTCTCACAAGATTTAACTTATTCGACACCAAGGTCCAATTTTGGGCCATTTAGTTCAGGGAAAAGAATTTAACTTTTTTAATCTCCGTTACCTGAATAAATGTAAAAGAACTAAAAATACGAACATCATATTATAAAGAGTTTGAAAAAACCGAGAATGCTTTCAAAAATTTATATCGACTAGAATGTGCAAATTATATTTAAAAGTACATACAAATGTTTTGTTTTTCGAATCTTCAGCGTTGAATGTTGAAATAATATCTAATGGCAGGATAAAACTAAGGTAGTGTATTGGCTTATCTTAAATCACTCATAACTTGTTATACAGTATATATATATATATATATATATATATATATATATATATATATATATATATATATATATATATATATATATATTTATATATATATATATATATATATATATATATATATATATATATATATATATATATATATATATATATAACATATAAATAGTAAATATATATAAAATAATTTATATATGTCCATAAAAAATAATTTCTATCATGTATTTTATCTTTTTTTATTTTATTTTATCTCTTTTTATATTTTTATTTATCTATTTCTTTATAAATTTTATGTTTTCATTTATTTTTTATTTATTTTTATATTTTATTTATCTTAATTTTGATTTTGTCTATTTTCATATTTTTAGCCATTTATTTTCATTTCTATTTTATCTATCTTTTTATTTTATCTATTTATGTATTTTTGCATTTATTTTTACTTATTTCTGATTGACAGTACTCGTGCATTGTTCTCTTCATCTGTCAGATAATACTATGTAAATCTCCACCATAAATGTTCAGAACATAAAAGAACAGAGCAGTCAAATTATTTATTGAAATAGTAGTGATTTTACATTACCAACCAGAATTACAAAGGGCGGTTAGAGAGAATTGTTCATTGTGTGGCGACTATGGTTATTCGTTATGGATTTTTCAAATCAGAAATATAGTCATGATTAACGTTATTCTCTCTCTCTCTCTCTCTCTCTCTCTCTCTCTCTCTCTCTCTCTCTCTCTCTCTCTCTCTCTCTTTGTGCAAGTGGGCTTAGTAAAGCAAGTATTTTTACTTCATCTTATTCATTTTCAGAATACCTTTATCTTACTACACAACTTCTCCAACTCCCTCCGTTTGCTACCTTAAACTTTAAATGGCTTAAAGTGCTCTAGTGGATGGTTTTATATCCTAATTTTGATATTTCATAATTCACTACGTCTCTTAGTAAACCTTACTCTTCCTTCCTTTACCTCTCTCCCCCTCTGTTTCTGTTCCTCTCTCTTTCTAAAAGCGCAGAGTGTAATAAACGCATTTTCTACATATAACGTAAATAAAAATAAATAACTAAAACACGCTCTCTATCTGTCTGTCTCCCTTAGTGGCGACAGAAAATGACGACCATATTTGTAGACCTCGTCGTTGCATAAAAAGTCAGCGGGTTCCATCTACCTGACACAGTGAGGCCGTTAAAGTGTTATGGTTTCATGTTTCACCTAAATAAGCATCGTCCATTA
>NC_089799.1:21539927-21547427 GCF_040412425.1 Macrobrachium rosenbergii
GTTTGTTAGTACTTCTTGTTTTTGGAATGAATACGAAAAATTGTAAGTGTCAATTTTTACGAAAGTTCTATCAAAGGCGGGCCTTGCGACTGACAACAAACGACTAGGTTTTGGAAGATAAACGATTGTAACTGATTAAGAAGTGACCTTGCTGGGATGGGATAGGGACTGGATTGTCCAATCATGGCGGAGGTATGTTGTCCCCAAACATCCAAACACACTTGTTATGGTGGTTGTTTATGATGATTTCCTTTTCAACATTTGTACACTTTTATATTGACAAAAAGGCAAACTTTCTCAGAACAGATTCAACTTGGGGAGAAAGATTAAAAGTTAAGGAATTCAAATTGTATACATACCTTAAAGCTTGGAAGAAAATTTCCAGTAAAATACAGAGAAAACACAAAAATAAGACGAAATTTAAATAATATACATACCTTAAAGCATGGAAGAAAATTTTCAGTAAAATACACAGAAAGCACACTAATAAGACGAAATTCAAATTGTACACATACCTTAAAGCATGGAAGAAAATTTCCAGAGATCCTCAGGTAAACAATGCAGCAATTGAACGATCATGACTATCCATAAGCTTTACTAGAAACCTTCTCCACAGCTCTGTAGTGTCTGGAATAAAAGACCGAAGGTAAATGGGTCGTGCGATATAATAGTACTTCAGAAGAATTCTGATATTAACTTGCGAATTGAGTACCACTTACTGTTTCTAAATGCACAGATAGCATATATGATAAAAAAAAACTTTGTGAAATTAAAGCCTGTACAATATAAACAAAGACAAAATAAATACACAATAGCTTCTACGACAATGATCATTATTCTGAAACAAGAAGCCCCTTCTTGTCGTAGTATTGTTAAAGGGTGTCTGCACCGTCCCTTCTACCCCTAACTAAGACCACATTTTAGTCTTTTACTCTACCTCTATTCCAGCTTCTTTTCTTCATTCTTGCTCTTTAACCTCTCTAAATATTACTTCTGTGGGGTTTCTCCTAATTTCACCTTTAGATGCTCGTACTTTATCTATTATATCTTTTGAATCTCTTTATCTTGTTGTCCAATCAGTCCAACTCATTCTTTTCATTGTCTCAAGCCCTGAGTGGCCGAAAATGCCCCAGCCATTGGCTTGACAGCCTAAATTTCACAATTAAGTAGTAATTCTTGTTTAGAAGATAAAGATCCTGAGATGCGACCAGCCGATTACAATGTTCCACCAATAACGGAACAAAAGTTTTTAGTATATGACACGATAGTATCGCGACAGTTAATCTTTGAATCCATATAAAGAATGATTATCGTTTTTTGAGCAATGCTTATATTTGGTTATTCTGAAATGCTGCGAAAAAAGAAAGGAAAGAAAGGTTGGAGTCTACAGTATCCCAACTATTGTTGAATGTTAATGATAATCACATTAATGACAATGTTACCAAAGACACTATAAGGCTGACGTTTAGATGCATACTCCACGGACCTCCCCGCTTACGGATTCATTCCAAAATTTTCTAAATGCTGGCAGCCTCTTCATTTCACGTTAAGGTAGAGTTGATAACTGCAACATGACATTTTTCAGCCTTGCAATACATTCTTTCATTTCAAGACAAACAGTCACACCATTAGTGAAGAATAAAAACATTAATGATCGTAGAATTCTAAGTTTGCTAAAAAAAAAAAAAAACACCATCAAAAACAACTGCAACACTAGCAGCCACGAAGTTTCCAACACACGTTCCAAAGCCAAGCAAATGTGACTTAAGGTTTACTGAATAGGAGGTGCAGTGATGTAAACTCAATTCGATTTTCAAAATATCAGCAAATATTGTTTTGAGTAAGACTAGTTATAACAGGGGCACCAAGAAGTACAAAAATGTTTTTTGCCAGCTTGCTCTGTTTCAGGACACACGAAGGAGGGATAATAGTAAGAAGTAATTGCAATTAAAACTTTTGCAGTTCTTTAAGAACACCCTCAATAGTATATAACCTCAGCTAATAAGAAAGGGGCCATCTATAAAAAAAAGCAAAGTTAATAACATTTCATGAATTTAGGAGTACATTTCCAAGAAAATTTTTAAAGGAAAAGAGGAAAACATTTCAACAAATTCTCCACCTCTTAATTAAAGATTCTTTAAGATGTGATTGAAGAATTATTTTAACTTTTGTGAAGAACGACACAAGAAAGTTAAGTATACCTTAGTTTTACCAGACCACTGAGCTAATTAACAGCTCTCCTAGGGCTGGCCCGTAGGATTAGACTTATTTAACGTGGCTAAGAACCAGTTGGTTACTTAGCAACGGGACCTACAGCTTATTGTGGAATCCGAACCACATTATAGCGAGAAATGAATTTCTATCAAGTATGGAGACCAGGCGGAGAAACAATGACCAGACATCCTAAGGAGTCTGTCTCCTTTGTCTTTAAAGCTAATTGTTTGCATCTTATCTGTAGATAATTGGTCAGGAAACGCAGCTGTAACGACCAAGAGGTTCTATATTTTTTTAACTACTGTAGATTCGCAAGATGGAGGCTGATTCATTTCTCTGTTTGAATATTTAATTATGACTAACATTTTCCTAGACCACTTCTTAGAAGATTTCAGGAAGATTCTAGCAGTTCACCTGGGAGTAACTTAGCTGCCATTGTGATATTGATCTCCAATATCTTATTGTATAAGTGTTGTTAGTATAGCTATAAATGGATAATAAAGGTTAATGGATTTGCATGTTCCTAATGTAGCATAATTGAACGAAGAAACTTTCACTTTTGGAGACAGGATTTTGATTTATGAAAGATGGTTCCAGCAAGAACGTACTAATAAGTTTATCTTCAATGAAAGATATAATTTTATTTCATTTCAGCTTTCATGTACATTTATCTGAAGAATTCAGAAATTTTTACCGTGCGTAAGTTTGAATTCTGTCACTTTAGGTAAAACTCATAAGTATATATATAAATATAAATATATATATATATATATATATATATATATATATATATATATATATATATATATATATATATATATATATATATATATATATATATATATATATATATATATATATATATATATATATACATACTGTGTGTGTGTAGAGAGATAGAATTAAAGAGTAGATGCTAAATGAACAACAAGATCGAGCTAATATAAGCAAGGAGATACGAAAGTTTGCCAAGATCAAATGGAAAGCGAAAGCAGTGGTGGGGGTGGGGGTGGGGGGGAGGGGAGTGAGATAGGAGGTGTTGTTAGGGCTAAAAAAAAGTAGCTAGGAACTGGATGCAGCGCCAAAGGACAATAGAAGTTCTTCCTGGAGGAGTGAATTCAGAGGGAAAGGTAATTTAATTAGTAAACGGATATCTGAATAACTGACGCAAATTGAAAGTGAGCATTTCTGAGAATTACTGAATGAAGAAGAAAGGAGCTTCGTTCTAATTGAGGCAAAAGTGAATGTGATTAATTCTGGGAATGAACGTGGAACTGACAATTGAATATGTGAGGAGGGTAATTGAAAGAATGGATAAAGACGGGCGGGGCAAGAGTACTCATTTACATAAAAGGAAGTATGATAAAGGTGATTTTAAGAGTTATGGAGGCAGAATATTACTTCGTATATAAGTGAAGGTATGTGACGTGGAATCTTTGAGAACGGAAGACAGATTTAGGTTGAACTGGTAAAAGTACTCATTTATCAAAAGGGAAATAAGATGAAGGTGATTATAAGAATCGTAGAGGCATAACACTACTTCATATATAATTGAAGGTAAGTGGCGCGGAATTTTTGAGAATGCAAAACAGTTAGTTAAAAAGTAGTGGGAAGAGTCAGCGTTCGCTTAACCGGGAAAGATAGTTTTTCTCAGACTACTGTTTGTTTTGAAGCATAAATGGAGTTATACAGTGTGTAGTGTGTTGTGGCTGAGTGGTGTATCATGTGATTTCCATATAGATATCGGAAGCTTTTATGATGAAAGAAAATCTAGAGTTTAAACGTGTACATAAGGGAGTGACTAGTTTGGTTCAAAGTTCGGCATCAGACAAAAGTAAATGAAGTCCAGATACCTTTACTATTTCAATGAATACATCGGTAGAAGAAGTGATGACAGAAAAGAAATGTAGTTACGTGTGTAGGCACGAAAAAGCATCGTGGAATTGGTGTGTAGGTTAACTATTTTTTTCAAGTTAATGTTAAGTAAGTTTTTGTACAAATAAAAGAAACTGCTTAGGCTGGACAAAAGAGAATGAAAAATACCGAAAGTGTTGTTAAAAAGGTAAGCAAATGCTAGGGAGATAGAAGAATGAATGATTGTACGAATGTGAGAGCACTGTAAGTGCTTGACCTTTATAAGTATTTGGGTGCAAATACACTAGATGAAGGTAAGAAGAGAGAACAGCTGATTTACGGAGTAGAGGAAACCAAAGAGGCAATATGATCTTCACAAAGGGTTGGAAGGGAAGAAGAGTTTGGGTGAATTGAACAAAGGTGAATATATGAAGGAACTCTTTAGCTAACTGTTATTCAGAGACGTGATGTACCGACGTTTTATGTAAATAAACGGAAACTGTGGAAGATGATAAAAAGATTTTTTTCCAGTGTATCTCTGAAGACGCAAGAAATGTCGAGACTGTGACAATTATTATAGATATAAACAATGTCATAAAAAGGCCAGCAGTACTGAATATTTGGATTACAGTGTTTTGAGGTAATTTTGTAAAGTGTAGACAGAAGCAAACGATAAAAAAAGCTAAATTTAGGGCGGAGGTGAAGGAAACAAAGTAGATTATACTAAGTACACAAATCTAAATGGCAAAGCTAATCGAAGATTAAGAAGATGGACGAGAGAAAGCCAGGACATAGAGACTGATGGTGTTGACATAACCATGCATTTGGGAAGTGGTATTTTTGTTAGGGTACCCCACAAAATTCCAAATGAAATACCCATGGGGGAAAAGAAAAAAGAGGAAAATACCTGTCAAAAGAGGGATGGGTCAATAATGACCTTATAATAAGAAAGATAATGTTGGGAAGGGCACATTTATAGGGTTAATAAGATATACGAGGGGGATAAGTTAACTGATTTACAAGAAACCGAAGAAGACCTAAATGCCTATGTGAATGTATTCACAGTTTTTAAGGTGGAATCAATAACAAAGAAACTTAAGAAAGGGAAAACACCCGGTTATGATAGAAGCACTGCATGGATTATTGTGGTTTGTATTGACATGACACCTCATGCACTAACAAAACTGTTTTGAGAGTATGGAATGAGAAAACAAAGCCTAATGATTTGGAATGGAAGTCATGGCAAAGGTTACCAAAGGACGGTAACCTGGCTGAATTTGATAACTATAGAGGTATGACATTTGCTCCGGTTGTGATAAGAATATTCGATATATTTATTCTCAGTAGGCGGTAAAATGAAACTGGTAAAAGCTTAGCGACGAGGAAGCTGGTTTTGGAAACGGCAGCAGTTGCACAGATAAAAAAAATACTTTAAGACATTATGCGGACGTGCATGGAATTTTAAAAATCCCACTAGATAACATTTGTTGACTACGAGTAGGCATTCAACAGCCTGCTTATGTGTATATATGTGAGATATATATATATATATATATATATATATATATATATATATATATATATATATATATATATATATATATATATATATATATATACACACACACACACACACACATATATATGTGTGTATATATATACATATATATACATACATACACGTGTGCGTGTGTGTATATTGATAAAGAGAGGTAATGGTTTATTCGTTATTTATCCATTACGCTGAAAAAATGTATGCTAATGTATACATAGGGTTGCAGTGCCTGACTGGAACTGAAATCTCCAATACTATCGTCCTGAGCACGATTACATCCGAAAACTGGAAAGATATTCTCTCTCTCTCTCTCTCTCTCTCTCTCTCTCTCTCTCTCTCTCTCTCTCTCTCTCTCTCTCTCCGACCTGTCGAAATGTCATTTTCTTTTTTATGATTTGAAAACTCATTAGTGTACTGCAGGTCGCTCAAGGCCATGCAGCTGGTCGCAAGAGAGCTTCCACCTGGCTAGAATTTCTAGCTTGTAATTGCTTATGAGAAGGTGCTTTTGAAGGCAGGTAATTATAGCAGGATATGAACTTGTTTAATTGCTTTTCCTTTGACGGAATATAATGTTTTTCCAGTTTTCTTCATAAAGAGAAAATGTTATGTCGCCATTCTCTTGAGGGCAATAGAGTTTTCGTCATTTCTTCCTTTGAAATTGGAACAAAAAAGTTCACCTCTTCATTTCATGGAAAATTATAGTCACAACGTTTGAATGACGTAATAAGCTGTGTTTTTAAGTTTATTTGTTGTTGAAGTTATAACAGTTTGCTCCTACTCATTGTTTCATTTCTCTATATTATTTTACGTGGTAAACTGTTCTTGCAATTATTACATTCGTCAGTGAATTGAACTACGACAATGATAGTACATTTAGTAAAAGGAATATTATGATAACTCAACTGAACATTAATTATTTTTCTCTGAACTTTATCAACATACAAAACAATAAATGTCTCCACGTTTTACTCAATCTTTCTTTTTCAAACCATGTATTCCCGAGATAAATCTAACGAGAATTTCCAAATTCCTAAGTTATACGAAACAGAGGCGACTTCATATTGTACATGGGCTCTTGAAAACCATTTCCAAAGCAGTTATATATAGACCTAAGCAGTAAGTAAATGGTAAGTTAAAAACCGTCTTTCGATTTACAAAGATATCAACAAGTAAAATATCACAACCTTTTAAACCTGCAGAGAAATGATGTTTGGAACTCTCCTTCAGGAAGCTACTAAAAGCTCTGTAAAGATGGTACAGTTCGTGTTTAGTGTTCTCTTAACAATAATTGTGCACAAACCATTACACAAACATACACACACTATTATGCATATATATGTATATATATATATATATATATATATATATATATATATATATATATATATATATATATATATATATATATATATATATATATATATATATATATTATAGCAGACACAGAAGAAGAACTGCAAGAAAGGTTTTTAGCATAGAAAGGGCCCTAGAAAGAAAGGATTGAAAGTGAACATTGGAAAGACAGAACTAATGGGTAGTAGTAAAGAAGGACATGAAGAGGTAAACATTCAAATGGAAGATAGTACAGTGCTAAAACAGAACGATGAGTTTAACTACTTGGGATCAATAATAGCAGAGGAAGGAGGTACTGAGAAAGCAGTGAGACAGAGAGGGAAGTAACTGGAGTTGTTTTAGGCAAGAAAAGGCCATTAAGGCTCAAAATAAAAATATATAAGATACTTATCAGGCCTGTACTATTATATGGGGCAGAAACTTGGGCACTTAAGAGGAAAGAGGAGGGACTGTTGGAAAGAACCGAGATGAGGATGGTGAGATGGACTGCTGGAATCTCACTATTGAAAGGAGGGAGAGTCAAG
>NC_089799.1:21552427-21579927 GCF_040412425.1 Macrobrachium rosenbergii
TATCTATATATATATATATATATATATATATATATATATATATATATGTGTGTGTGTGTGTGTGTGTGTGTGTGTGTATGTGTATGTGTGTGTAAAGGAAAAAATGAGAGTTGATAAATAATGAACTATATGTCTATATATCTGATTAGCTGAAAAAGAAGGCAATATATTTTAACATATATTTACCACTATAAATCCTTTGAGTCTTGATTTCCTCACACACTTTCTAGATAGGCTTATCACTAAAAGTCTACGTAAAAGAGAAAAATAAACTATGTAGATTTCACCGTCCATGGTATGATTCATGGTAGTGTAAAGAAGGTCAAGAGAGAATTCACTACCAGGCCAGGCTACGAATAAAGAACTTAAGCCTAATTCAGCTCATGCATATATGCATATGGAGAATTGAGATTATATTACTTGTGTGGGGAGGTTGAGAAGTTAAGAGATTATTGTGGCTTTTCAGAATACACACACCCATAAACACACACATAGACAATATATACACACAAACATATATATATATATATATATATATATATATATATATATATATATATATATATATATATATATATAAGAGTGCTCAGAGAAAAAGAACAATAAAACGAAGTATTTAGTTAATACGCCCTAGAAATTCCGATTCAGAAGAGGATTATAGGGTACTAGGTAAGGCGAGATTTTTATGGCCTTAGAATTCTTCAGTCTGAAAATTCAAATAAATTCTCCACATTTCTCTCAGATGTACCTCGGTAGCTAAAGGGTTAAGGGTACAAAAAAAAAAGTCTGGGTTTTAATTTCGAATAGAATAAGGAAAACAGTTTTTCCTCTTTCATTCAATTTAAATCACATGGCAATACGATGACACCCACTGAATGGCTTTTAATCCTCTTTTGTCTACCCACTGTCGTTATATATAACTCGAAAGATATCTTTCCTATCTTTTCCCTAACTGTACTCATTATTTTTAGTTTTCTGTAAAAGAAAGCTATTGAGATAGCTTTTTGTCTGTCCGTCCGCCCTCAGATCTTAAAAACTACTGAGGCTAGAGGGCTGCAAATTGATATGTTGATCATCCACCCTCCAGTCATTAAACATACTAAATTGCAGCCCTCTAGCCTCAGTAGTTTTTATTTTATTTAGGGTTAAAGGTAGCCATGAGCATGCGTCTGGCACCGCTATAGGTACCAATAACACAGACTACCACCGGGTTGTGGCTGAAAGTTTCATGGGCTGCGGCTGAGAGCTTCATGGGCCGTGGCTGAGAGTTTCATATAGCATTATGCGCTGTACACAAAACTCGAAGAAACTTCCCACATTTTTTACTTGAAGATCAGTATTTTTCACGTGAATTATCTAAAGTTTTATCCTCACGACTGAATCTTAATATTGACCACCATACGAAGAACTATAAAACATAACGTACTGATAAGCACTGACAAAGAGATATTTTCATTCGATACCGACTTGTCATAATACATGTATCCCAAAGTCCAAAGAGCATTAGTTAAAGCATATGAGTTATTTGAATTGACTATGTTATGTTATAATGAATATTTTGTAGTCGGAGTAAAGCACAGGTTATAGAGGCCAAAGTGAGATCAATGGGTTTTCTGGAGAAGGTAATGAGCCGAGGATATTTAGAGAATTAAATAGTGGGGGAAAATGCACCACCTTCCAAATTCTGAAGCTTTATCATCAGAAATGAAGTTTTACCGTCTAAAACAGATTTTAGAAACACTCGAACTCTATCAATGCCTCTGTGACAGGTGTTCCTAAAGTAGTGCCTCAGTACCCCGAGGGGGTTTCAAAACCGGCTTTTGGGGTTATTGAAAAAGGCATCCTGAAAAATATTAAATTAAAGGGGTTTCCTCGATTGAAATCGCGTTGTTTAACGTAATGTAATGTGAAAAACAATCTGATACTGAATTATTTTTGTATGTTAAGAGTTGTACTTCATTCATTTATTTACTCAATATAAAATAAAAAGAGTCCATACAATTCAGCTGTTTGTTTACAGCCGTCCTGTTTGCTCTTGTGTACTGAAAATTAAAAGCTAAAGGTTGGGAGTAGCAGGCTGATATTGGAGTTGGGGTATCAGGTTGACTTGGAGTTGAACTCTGGGGTATCGGGACTGAAAAACTTTAGGAACCACTGCTCTGTGATATACAGAAAAGATGCCTGTGGAATTACACTTTCATTGTCGTGTGGCCTTTATAAAAGTCAAAAATCTTTTAGGGAATATAATTACCAAGATCAAAAGTACTAATAATTACCAGTATAAAGAGTTCTCCTATTAAATATGTGTACAAGTAAAATATGAGATGAAAAGACATAATCACCAACTCCTGGGACTATAACGACTAACTTTCATGATAAGCAGAGTGAAATCAAATGTAGAATGTGTCCCTTTTCGTGGTTCTATGCCTATGAAAAATACGTCAAAGTCAAAAGTATTAAAAAAAAAAACTATATTCAAGGTACGTACCATGTTTAATTGAGTTCAGCAGGAAATAAAATATCGATGTTTTACTCAACCAATGACCTTGAAAATACCCGAGACCTGTAATTTTCATAGTTTCTGATATCTAAAGGAAACGTAGGAATTTCACAATGAAATTACTTTAGCTAGAAAAATAACCAAACGTAAAAAGTAATTAATCAAAATAAACACCACTCCACAATATACACGCCTGCTAGTTTCAGCAAGCTCAAAGAAAAAAAGAGGAAAAAAAACACTAAAGGTAAAAACGTAGGAAAACGAGATAAAGTACTCTTGAAAAGGTTCAGTTCGACGTTGCATCGCTTAAAAAAAACACCACAAATTCTTGAGCCTTTCGAAAACTCCCGTTTCTTTCTTTAGAAAGAAGGGAATGGATACAAAGAAAAGTTTTAGGTACTATTTATATTCCAAACAGACCTCCCCACGGTAAGTGGGTCTTCTTCTGCGACGAGGAAAAAGACCATTAAAGGGTTATCTTCGACAGTAGAGACAGCTATTAGGGATTGTGAAGGCGGAGGTGCAGAATGGGTCATTTCAGTGTCTAACAGAAAATCTTGTAAATTATGTCCAGCCTAATGAATTGGAGACCGTGCCAGGGGTATGGGAATAATTACCATCACTTCTACTGCTCAACGATTTTTAATATTATTTCATTGTTACTCAGAACAAAATTGTTAAAAATTATTTAGTAATTTGTTGAATAAATCTAGCCTAATGAATTGGAGATAGTTTCAGGGGTATGGGGAAAATTAACATCACTTCTACTGTTCAACAATTGTTAATATTATTTCGTTAATATACAAAATTAATATTACTAAAAATCACTTAGTCACTGTTGATTCATTCTAGCCTAATGAATTGGAGATAGTTCCAGGGGTAAGGGAATAATTAACATCACTTCTACTGTTCAACGATTTTTAATATTATTTCGTTACTATGCAGAATAAAATTGTTAAAATTATTTAGTCATTGTTGACTTAGTCTGTCCCGATGAAATGAAGTTAGTAGCAGGGATATGAAAGTAATTCATATCACTTCTATTGTTCAACGATTCTTAATATTCTTTCGTTAATATACAAAATTAATATTGTTAAAAATTACCCTGTCATTGCTGATTAATTTTAGCCTGATGAAATGGAGATAGGGCGAGTGGTATGGGAATAATTGTCATCTCTTCTACTGTTCAACAATTATTTATATTGTTTCATTAATATACAGAATAGAATTAAAAAAAATATTTAGTCATTGCTGATTAATTCTAGCCTGATGACATGAGGATAGTGCCCGTGCTATGAATAAACAAAACTGATATTGTTAAAAATCGGTCAGTCATTGTTTTAACTATAAGTCTAGCCTGAAGACTTATAGTTAGAGCCAGAGGTATGGGAATAATTAATACCACTTCTACTGTTTTTTTTTTATATTATTTCGTTGATATACAAAATTAATATCGTTAAAAGTCACTCAGTCATTGTTAACTATAAGTCTAGCCTGGAGACATCAAGATAGTGCCCGTGGTATGGGAATAATTAACATCTCTTCTACTGTTCAACGATTTTTAATACTATTTCATTAATATACAAAATTGATGTTAAAATCACTCAGTCATTGTTAACTAAGTCTAGCCTAAAGACATCAAGATATGCCCGTGGTATGGAAATAATTAACACCTCTTCTACTGTTCAACGATTTTTTATATTATTTCGTTGGTATATTAAATCAATGTTGTTAAAGTCCGTGCAATGGTCATTGTTCCAGCTATGGATTACAGTGAAATTGGTTTTGTCATAAGAACGTGCAAGCCTCTGTTTTTATCTAAACAAATGTTCCTCACTCTCACCAGTTTTCCCAGAAAAATGCAAATTACGAGAATTACATTTTTCCACATATACACCAGGAAGAATTTATAATCAGAAATTTAGATTCAAATTAATCTTAACTAACTTTAGATTAGATTTATTTTACATTATACTTTACTTTAGTTACTTGTAATTTTTAAGTATAATGAAAGGCAGAGATAATTAGGGTCATTTAATTTCGTATATTTTCTTCTAATTTCATGCAAGAATGATTAAAAATCTTTTTATCAATATCTAATTTCCTATTTCCTCCTTAAGAGTAACTATTATACCTAATTTTTTAAAGGCAACACTGAAGAATTATGACGGCATAAATACTTCTTTCAGATATCAAAGGATATTTCTATATGAAATACTGAGGCAGTAGCTCACTATCTATTGAAGAAACCACTTTAAAATAAAGGCGCATAAGCTGGTTGCTAATCTAAAAATTTTATCAGTAGGCATATCTAAAAAAATTTCTCTGGGTTATTCATTTCATATTTTGTAAAACTCAATATTGCCATTAATAAAAACGTAAATTATTATGAAAATAATGTGAATTGGAAATAATTATTTTTCCTTTTAAACACTAATAAACTTTTGCACAACATTTAATACGCACATACTCGTACTTTGATTAGCTGACAACTCGCTTTTAAAAGAATAAGTAAAAAATGTGCCGACGTTTCTTCAGCACAATCGAGTTTGCTGTACAGTGTATAACGAAGGCCACCGAAAATAGATCTATCTTTCGGTGGTCTCGGTATAATGTTGTATAAGCCGCGGCCCATGAAACTTTAACCACGGCCCGCCCGGTGGTGAGCGATGTTTTATCCAACACTGAAGATAGCCCTTAGGCGAAAGTACTTTGCCTGTTTATACACTGAAAGTCATCTCATCATGATGATCTTTTTCAAATAATTTACAGATCACGAAGTAGAAAGCTTAATATTCTCTTTTCGAAACGGCTGTTAGTGGCTCTTTCAAAGTTTCCGAATTGTAAATTATCTAAGACCCCTCCCCCCCTTTTTTTTATCCAGTCCCAAAATGTGAATGTTGATGTTTTCCAGATAAGAAAAAAAAATCCTTTTTGTCCGACAGTGAAATTCGTGTTCCAAAAGAGATACCTCTTTTGGAACACGAACTTCTTATCTGAATTTTCTATCCCTGCCGACAGCCTCAAGTTTTCTACTTAGAGATAGTTAGCGTCTTCATAAATAAGGCAGCCTTCATCCTGCAGAGTACTTTATACTCTCTTTAAAGGTTAAACGGTTCAGGGAAATAGCTGCTACTCGGGTTATCTGGAAAAAGCTGAAATATTTCTCTTTTATCCGGCGTTTCTACCTCGTCTACTTCTGGGTCTTCTCGCCTCTTCTTCTTCTTCTTCTTCTTCTTCTTCTTCTTCTTCTTCTTCTTCTTGATTAAAAGAAAATGCTATATAGAAGAACGTGTGGCAACGCTCTCCTTGTAAAAACGTTCAATGTGAAAAAAAATATACAACCGATGTTAAAATATTACTTCATCAATTCATCAGTGAAAAACAAACACTGTGGACCTTTTCATCAGGAACGTTTTATTCTTTTGTTGAACAGAAACGTCAAAATCACTTGAAATAAACGCCAAGCGAAAACCCACGAAGGTTGAAAAATAATGTAAGAAATTTGTTACACAATATAAATCTTACGACGAATTGTCTCAAAGACACTTGTGAGAGAAAGAATGCCACAAGTCGCGAGTACAAGAACAAACTTTGCTTCTCTTCCATTCTCAGTTCTCAGTCTGTTTAAAAATTATGTATATATATATATATATATATATATATATATATATATATATATATATATATATATATATATATATATGTATATATATATATATATATATATATACATATATACATACATACACATATATATATATATATATATATATAAATATATATATATATATATATATATATATATATATATATATATATATATATATATATATATATATATATATATATATACAATATATATATGTATATATATATATATATATATATATATATATATATATATATATGTATATGTATACATATATAAAATCATTCATTTGCAGTTGGTTGCACGAGTGAAAATAAATTTTTCCTACGATGAGGCACGAAACAGAGAGTCGCTGAGATGAAAAGACATAAAATATTCCAGCGAGTGTTAGTTTCTATGAAAGAAAATATAACATACTTGTAACTTTATACACCTGTCTGCTCACAAGATATCATCAACTGTTATAAATGAGATAAATACGACCTTTTCATGGGCTGAGTTACGAGGTCATGGTGGAATCAACAGCCAGGAAACATTGAGGTTGCTGCGAGTGTATAGTTTTATTACGGAAGCGAAGCAAATGTTAACCTAGGTAGAAAATGAACAACACTCTCTCATCTCCCAGATCGGGTCTTTCCTAGACACTGACCGCCAAGGGTTTTCGGGGGTCGTTATCTACGACTAATATTTCCTGGTTGTCATCATCTTTATGATATTTACAATCTTTTGTTTATGTCTTTACGGTAATCCCCAACGGGCTTGTACTATACACGCCGCAAAGTGGATACATACCAGGTTAAAACCCTTGGGGGTCACTATCTAGGGCTGAAGTCTGAGAATTCAGTATTCAAAAGGACCCAAACGTAACTCGGATATTAGATGTTTGATGTACTGATTACGGTTCGCTTGTTCTGTAGTTTTTCCAGAGGTTGCATTTACTGATCAAATTTGACTTTTGTAGGATCTAAGCGTTTGCTTTACATTTATTTTATATGCTTCGCTGAAATGATATGAACACTTTGGATCATTCTGTGTTTGACCTTTTGCATTGGAAGTTACGAAACGCAGATACCGATGCTTTTCTGTTTGTCTCTGAAATCTCCATCAAAATTTTATACCATTGTGATAGCGCTAAAGAGGTCTAGCCACTATAAATGAAAGTTACTGATATATTTATATGCAGTCAGCACTGCAGTTACATCTAACGCCACAACTGCTGCTATCACTTGTTCCACTAAAAAAATACAATATATTCCTTGACTTTTATTCTGCCACTTTGGAAAATACCGCCATAACCAATTTGATAATTGACAATAATACATAGTTTTCCTTTCTATTGACGCCATGCACAGACTTATAATGAACTTACAACTGTAGTGGAAAAATCTGAACTACGACGTTCTATAAAACAAATCATGATTTTTTCAATAAAAAAAGGGAGCAATGTAAGCATGTAAAAAGCAACAAATTCACTGCTATGTAACACATAAGTTCGAAAAAGATCAGAGAGGTATAAGAAATGAAATGTTATCGACTCTATCTATTTTAAGAAATCCAATCTCCGAAATCTTATAATTCCGAGCTCTTCGTGAAGGATTTGCTACAAACTAATTAGCAATAACCTTCAAAAACAGTAAAAATGACTCAGCAGGAAGAGAAATTTCCCAGAAAAAAATCTGTTTTTCATGAATACTTTAGGGAGATGAATAGATGGATAGATATGTAGATAGACAGACAGAATTAGGAACTTCATCAGTATCATCAAATAGCTTACGTCTTTCAGAGTGGTTTAGGCAATTGGCTGATTTTTTTTTTTTTTTTTTTTTTGAGAGAGAAAACTATGAGTCATGAACCATTTCTAGGTTTTCCAAGTGAGTTACAACTTTCTGTTTTGATTTTTCAACTATTATATGCAAAAGGAACAGAGAACACTTACAAAATACCAATAAACAGACTACAGATAGAGTAGATATATAGAGAGATAGACAGACTTAGGAACGTCATCAATGTCATCAAATGGCCGCTAGCTTTCAGAGTGGATAGATTATTCAGCTGATGATTTCTCGATAGCAAAGTTACATCCTTCCGTTTTGACTTTTCAGATATCATATGGAAGAATAAGAGAATAAATTTATAGAATAATAAAAGGATGAAATTCCTCTGGAAACCTTACAGTTACAAGAAGAAGAAGAAGAAGAAGAAGAAGAAGAAGAAGGGGGATGAGGAGGAGGAGGAGGAGGAGGAGGAGGAGGAGGAAGAGGAGGAGAAGGAGGAAGACGAAAGGAAAATTGGGCTGAATTTGGTGCTTTCCATTTAATCTATCCTTTGGCAGAGTTTCGATCTTCCCAGTTCGGGAAATTCTCTCATCTCGAAATTCCAACTTCACTATCAATTACTCCCTTTAAAACTTCGATGGCTTTAATCTGCAGACTCTCGTATGAGAACCTTAAGTTTAAATGATTTTCATCACTCAATGGAGATCTCTTCGGTTCAGCTCGCATGGCTGTTTAATGCTGGCTGCTTATTGTATTTTTTTTTTATTTAAGTGAAGAAAAATAGCCCTCAGTAAATCTGATAAATAAATTACCGTACAAGTGAAAAATTCTGAGATTTTATTTTAGTACCAGCTTGAAATTTAAATTGCGTTTGGCATATTTTTCTTCTTCATAAAGTTAATAGGAGTGCAATACTAGTGTAACTTGATCACAATTAGATTTAGTGAATATTACTTAAAATATTTCCTACATAGGGATTTCTGATCTATTGACTTTTTCATTACATTATACCTATATATTTTTTTTTTATTTTGCTTCAGACTTTTGTCCACATAGATCTGGTGAATGTGTCCAGTATGTTTTTCTCTCTCACACATATGTACAAAACAAACGTGTGTGTGTGTGTATACACACACACACACATATATATATATATATATATATATACACATACACACACATATATATATATATATATATATATATATATATATATATATATATATATATATATATGTATGTATGTATGTATGTGTGTATGTTTGTGTGAGTGTGTGTGTTATATAACACTTATCGTTGGGGATAAATTTCACCCTCATCCGGATTCGAAACTATTCGTTTTGGGAAAGGACATACAGTGACCAAAACCGAAATCGAAAATAAAGATTCCTATGACTGTATACGTTTTTTCATTTTATCTTTATTTTCATAAAGCATCGTGAAATACCTTCACTGGTGATTAAAGTAACTTCATTCATTAGACATTACTTATGGCAGATATTAAATGCACCCTCTTCCGCTGAATGACCATTCATCTCATATTAAACACCCTGGTTGAAATTACGGCCACTCCGCAATTAGCAAGCTCGAATTATGAAGGTCTTAAATCATGAAGGTAGAATCTCATTCTAATGAACTTAGTCTTTACGTGTATTTTTTTTCTGCTTTTTTTTCTTAGGCATTCACTGTTTCGATTTATTTGATCTCGCCTTCTGATACTTTTTGAAGATTCCTTTTAATTTTTTTTCTTTTCTCTATTTTACATTCTCTTTCTTTTTCTCCTTTCGCCCCCGCCCCCAACTTAGGAAATAAGAGTATGTATCTTTTTTCTCCTTATGTCTTTCTTTTCCTCATACAGTCACTGTTTAGACTTATTTCATCTCGCCCTCTGTTACTTTTTGAGGATTCTATTTACATTCTTCCTTTTCTCTCCTTTCTTTACATACTCTCTCTGTTTTCTCCTTGACTCCCCGCCCCGCCCCCACCCCCCTCCTCTGTCATTTCCGTTTCTACCTCTCTTATGCTTCAAACTATAACTCCCGAAAATGGCGTAATTCAAAGGCATTAACTTGCGTAACTGTTTCGTGCCAAATTCAGTCGCTGCCCTCCAACTTCGGTAACCAGATGCCCATAAATAGCATCAAATTGCACAATCCCTCAAGTACAAGATGAGAACATTAGAATGAATTATAGCTAATTCGTGTGCAACAAGATCATAAATTCCGCAGTACCTCTTTCGTGAATAACGTGATTTATATCTACTTAACCAAGTTAGCCACCTGTTTTTTTTTTTTTTTTATTAATTTTTTAGATACTGTGCCAGTAGAACATTACGAGATGATTTATTTTCACGCTGTGTATCGATTAATTTAATGTACCTTTGCATTATAGATATTCGTACACATAAGGAGCCTTTGATGCAAGATTTTACTGATGACGAACCATAATCTATTAAAGGTTGGCTTTATAAGTACATGGATCAAACATCTTTACTGGAATTCACCTCTTATAATCTTTATGGTAAAGCACTTCAGTGTACATGTGATTATATATATATATATATATATATATATATATATATATATATATATATATATATATATATATATATATATATATATATATACATATATATATATATATACATATATATATATATATATAAATATATATATATATAATATATATATATATATATATATATATATACATATATAATATATATATATATATATATATATATATATATATATATATATATATTATGTATATATATATATATATATATATATATATATATATATATATATATATATATCTGTATATCTGTATATATATATATATATATATATATATATATATATATATATATATATATATATATATATATATATATATATATACATATAATCGATTTTGAAACTGAAGTATTGCTCCTAGTCAATCTACTGAAAGACAGACAATTTGAAAACTGTCGGTTTTTCAGTGTATTCATCAAATATATTGAAACCCCCTTTTTTTGCGATGACAATGGTGAATTTCCATGACAATGAACTGATATGCAATCCCCATGACTCCCTTTACACCCTATCAATAATTTTTGCAGCGGTAATTGTGTTTAATGGGCTTAAAAGGATAAATCTGTGTTCATGAGTTTCATTTTTTGTCGAACAATGGAACGGGCAACATTTCCATTCGGGACTCATGTGATTATTCATATCTGGAATCTCTGCTAAAAAAAAAAAAAAAACATGAAATGGCTATTTAGTTAGTCATCCTGTCAGTATGTAAAGTCTTTTTATAAAATGATGATATCGACTAAATTTGGGGCACTTTTTTTCCTTACTATTTCATAGCCAGTCACAGCGAAGTGTGGCGTTTACGTATTTGTTATTCAGTTTTGAAGTTTTTCTTTTAATTTTTTTAATATCCATAAGATACTGAGGCCTTACTAATCATCTTTTTATATATTTACACAATTTCACTAGTCACTTTATACGAATATTAAAAAACTTTATAATTTTATTAGGAAATTTATCCTGTGTTCGTCTATATATTAATCCTGGCTCAAAGTCAGCACTGTTAAATGTTATATAATGTTATTTAATGCAATACCAGCGAGGGGTTACGTTATGTAATATTGTTTCATATTAATAACACATTAATATTTAACACATGCGTTACCTCACGCTTGTTTAATGCTGCGCTGGAAATCTAGCAGAGACTGAAATACTTTGTGCAACTATTGAGTTGATGAAGATACTATCTGCTTGATTCTAGGTGAGTACATTGTCAGGTGGGCGTTGAGATCTGGTCTCTGTAAATGAGTCCAGCAAGGGAAGTAGTAATGGTAATTAACACGGATTCATCGTTACTTAAACATAACAGATATTTTCATGATAGGTTTTGAGATGATTATATGATAACAAAATACAGGGAGGAAGGAAAAGGACAATATGAAATACACATGTATACAATATTATATAGTGGTTATTTTTTTCACGTCAGAAAATTAAGAACAGTATAATCCATTAGTCAACTAAAAAAAGAGGTTTGCTGCTATAATAATAAGGGGTAAATTGCTCTGGCTAACTGTATACCCTAACCCAAGGCTGTAAGAATGAGAGAAAAAAATACTTTGAATAGAAATATTCAAAATAATAAAACTCTAATACTGTCTAAAACTGCTAATAGTCTTGTTACATGAATAACATTCCGATGCACAGATAATCCACCCACCCCCCCACAAAAAAAAGTCAAATCACAAAAGGGAAAACCAGAAAATCTAAAAGATCACATAGGATATATGCATAGACAAAAAATGTAGAGCATTCTGAGCAGTGAAAGATTTTATGGGATCAAATTATGACTTTGTCCATAATTTAGAAACTTTTAAAATTACAGTTATAGTGAAGGATAACAGAAATGATAGGTACCACAGAGGTACGAGATTTTATAATATTTAATTGCAGGCTGTTGTAACTGAGCTGAGTATACATCATGTACCTATTACTCTTATGACATTATCCAATCCTTTTAAATCTCAGAGCTTGTTTTAGCACTCGTAATATTTCCTCCGTGATAATTCACAGTTTTGTTATCAATCAGATTCAATTACTGATAAACTATCTCTCTGGATAACGTTACAGATTTACAAAATAAGTGTATTCAACCTCTCTTAAATCCATCAACGTACATTTCTGGTATAGTATATTCACCACATACCTTACATATAGTTAAATAAGAAGAGCTTAAAAACATGAAAGATAATGTCATCCATTCACTGATTTCAATGTGTATCTGTCGTCCAAATGATATCATTTCTCTCCTTTAGTAATTAGTGAACTGACACATTTAATCTTAGTGAAGTGTCCCATAGTTTACTTATCAATAATATTACTTTTATTATATTTTTTAGTGACTTTGGGTGAGTGACACCACAAACAATTATCTGTTGATATCATGTTGAAAATAATACGAGATTAACCCATTAAGAAATTCCACTGTCTCTTCAGATTTCCGAGTGGTTCTTGTCATCTAACTGAACTTGTTTTCTATCTCTCATCATTTCCTGGTCTCATTACTACCCCTCCTAACCTACTTCTCTCGCTATCATGCCAAGTTCCAATCTTATGAAGAGATATCATTTACTGTCAGTCCATCTGTGTAATGAACAATTATTAAAAGAATTGGCCCGGAATAAAAATCTTCTTGGTCGTCTCCCAATTAAGATCAGTTCGGAGGAACTAGGCCATTGCTGCATCTTGTAATGCCATGTGATGTTGTTCAATGTTTCCTGCATATGTTTGACTGTTAGTCCTTGGTCCGTTCTTCTTTTTCTTCATTAGGCAAGGGATTGTGCAACTACGTTTTGCAACATTTCTTCTGCAATCTCTCCACTCAGTTCTGAGCATTCGTTCGTTTCATTATTAATATTTTTGCTTGATTAGTCTTAATTAGCCTTTTCTGATTTCCAGGATATGAAGCAAAAACTAAAAACTCCCATTCACAAAGGCTTCTGAAGGGCATGAAAAGCACGGTGCTTATCACTCGAACATGTTCTTTTCTTAATTGACAGCTAGAGTATGATTTAAGTTAACATGCGAGATGTACCATGACATCTGCAAATTAGAAAATGTTCTATACAAATGGATTTACAAAATAAACAAAAGGATGTCTGGAAATTTATGCCGCAATTATATATTCTGGGAATCTTTTCTGTTCTGGGAAAGAATTAAGAGTTTCACATAAGTTACAAGGAGTAAGAAAGAAAATGAAACAGATGGCAGAGGGATTTCTTTAAAAAGTTAATTCAAAGAATGATGTAAATTTTGCTGTCAAACTAAATCGAAAAACATAGATTTTTTAAAGTTAATATTCAAAATAGTATCGTATAGTATATTAGCATGAGAAGATATTCCAATTTTATCAAAAAACCATCCGAGAAGGATGATATGGGTAACGAGCCGTTTTGACAGCTTCTAAAAAAGTTGATTTTTATGCACATTGGATTTTTCTTTGAACGTTTTCGGTATCAAATCTATTCGTGTAGTTTTAAAATGTCTAAATTTACATTCCTGAAGTTAACTGTATCTATGAACTTATTTTACTTTTCCTTAGATTTTATTTATTTATTTTTTTACTTTGTACTTCATAAGCTATACAAGTTAAAAAAAATATATATATAAATGTTTTTTAAACATGCTTTTATCGACAGACAGACAGACAGACGCAGAAGTCAAATTAAATAAAAGCATGTAATAAAAAAGTATCGCTTCAAACTTGCATCTGTTCCTAGGCAATAACGGACCAAATAAATATTAACATATAAATTCAGCTTCTTAGAAGACTTACATAGATTGTGGGGTTCAATAAAAAAAAAATAAATCTTGTATGATAATAGAAATGAAAGAAAAGGAAAAATTTTCATTATATCATTAAAAATAATGGCCGTATCAGCAGAGCTTATTTTATAATATAACTTTTCATAATTTACGTAATATTACCACCCGCCTCCCTCCCCCCCCGCTTTTTTTTTGGAAGAAAATGGTCATTCATCCATCATACAAGATTCATGTTATCCGTTAAAGGGGATATTTCTATTTTAAATACGAAAGATGTGATAGCAAATATTACAAGTATGTAAGGCAAAAAGATAAATGAACAAGGTTTTACCGTATTTTGGTAAGGTACAATCACAAGAAGAGTTTCTGCTGAAGCGGATTACGATGATGTAATTGTTGATTAGTCTTGACTTGGACTAGCCCACGCTCTTGCTATGGCGAGCAAACTGCAAGATTGCGATAGGGTCAATGGCCATATTCATGATGTGGGCTCAGAGAAGATAATGGTCTGTGTGTGCTGGTAATTAGAACAATTAACAGTCAGATGCTCGTCGCTAAGTGGCTGGTGTCTGACCTGGCCGAGGCAGGAAATTGTCTGCGGTAGTCAAGGGCGCGTTTCAGCGTCCACCAGCGATGACCACGATCTTCCGTCAGCTGGAAGGGAGCTCTGGGGACGGTGTCCCAGAGCCGTATATATACGGCTCTGCGGTGTCCCACTGCTCTTTTGAGGCTCCCGCTAAATAGGATACAATATTTCAGGACGAATTCTGCGAATCACCCTCATCCCGCTAAAACGTACCGTTTAGCGGGACCCGTTTTATCGCATGCGATGTAGCGGGAAGTTTTATACGAATCACATTCATCTCGCCAAAACATACGGTTTACATTGGGTGGCCAATCTTTTGATTTGTTTTTGGTGACGCGCTCTTCAAAACCGAAGATTATTTGTGCTTTGGAAGCCACAAGGCTAACTGCTAAAACAGACTTCATAGAAGACATTGAATACATCCTTTTTATGCAGGACGGAAACAAAGTAAAAATTTTATTAAACCTTTGTTATTTTAAAAGTAAAAGTAACTATCACTGGCGTACGCGCATTTGGGGTTCTAGTAAACAAACGGAAGGTGTTTATTCTCGCGCAAACAGATCTCACTGATGATATCGTGTAGCACTGTTGAAATCTTCACAGCTTAGTTGGTCGATAGTTATGAATTTGGGCAATACTTATGCTAACAAAGGGGATTGAGCTCTGCCTCTCCATAGAAGTCATAAATTATGTACTTGATATTTCACCTATGAATTTTTCGTAAATTTAAACATTTAACAATCATTGGACCATGTTGCTAGATAAGCCAAACAAATAAAGATACAGAATTATCAGTAGTGAGACGATGGTCGTAGCGAAACATATATTTGCAGATTATCTCACTTTGTAAAGTTAGCTCTTCTTTATTACTTTCCATTACGAAAGACCTTCAGATCTTACAAAATCTAATTATCAATAAATTCCTATTGCAAATCGCAATTAAAGTATATTAAGGAGGATGGCGGTCAAGTTACTCAGTTAGAGGACAGACTGAGGTGATGTTTCCAGACCTGTGAGTAACAAGTAATTATCCGGTATATCATACTTTGACCTCACGAGAAATTAGACAAAACATTCTCATTAGGAACACTCACGAAGATACGGTTTTGTTGTGGAGAGATTCTTAATTAAGGGCATCGGTGGCAACTTGAAGGAACAAATACAATTAACTGCATTTTCTTAACTGTTTGTTAAAAAAAAAAAAATCCTACGTTGTCCATTTATCTGTCTAACATTCACGTTTTATTTATTTATTTTTTTTTGTAATGCTTGATAGTGTAAACACATATTTGTGCTGTTTAATCTATTAAAGATCGAGCTCTATTTACTTGTCCCTGCGCACTGGCATCACTGCGTAAAGGAACATATACAAGGTACAAAGTACTTACACTTGGAGAACACTAACAAAAGTATTTAAATAACTAAA
Organism: Macrobrachium rosenbergii; assembly: GCF_040412425.1. Classification (NCBI taxonomy): domain Eukaryota; kingdom Metazoa; phylum Arthropoda; class Malacostraca; order Decapoda; family Palaemonidae; genus Macrobrachium; species Macrobrachium rosenbergii. Next base: position 21,568,711 of record NC_089799.1, read on the forward strand.
GATATGACTAATGAACTCGGCGGATAATATGAAAATACCAGAAAACAGTAACAGTATCTCACAAGCTTTATGTGAATAAAAACCCTCATTATCTGTAATATCAAAATCACTCATATACTTGAAGTAGCAACAGGAAAAGTAAAATGAAGATTGTCTCAGGAAAAAGGCACTTGGCCTCAAATTAAAAACAAGTAGAAAATGCGCCGAAGTTTCTTGGGGGCAATCGAGTTTTCTGTACATCGCACAATCGAGACCACCGAAAATAGATATATCTTTCGGTGGTCTTGGTATAATGCTGTATGAGCTGCGGTCCATGAAACTTTAACCACGGCTCGGTGGTGGTCTATCCTATATCGTTGCCAGAAGCACGATCATGGCTAACTTTAGCCTTGAATAAAATTAGGACTACTGAGTCTAGAGGGCTGCAATTTGGTATGGTTGATGATTGGGGGGTGGATGATCAACATACCAATTTACAGCCCTCTAGCCTCAGTAATTTTTAAGATCTCAGGGCGGAAAGAAAAATTGCGGACAGAATAAAGTGCGGACAGGCAGACAAAGACGGCACAATAGTTTTCTTTCACAGAAAACTAAAACTAGAAATATTATATCTCCCACACTTTCTAGTAACTCACAAACAATTACGTCAGTGTCATTTGTCTGTGTTCTTAAACTGTTATGTTTCACTGAAAATCTATGTTTTTGGGGGTAAAGATGGAAACTAACTTAAAGAATTGACAGTAAAGATACACAAAACGGAAAACTTGATGGCACAAAAAGAATGAGAAAGGAATAATGAGGCTAAATCTTTCAAATATTTAGGCACAATATCCAGCGTAACTTCTCTTGAGTTGGAATTAAATGAAAGGGAAAGAACGGAAAATTCTCACGAAGAAGAGATAATCATGAAGAGGGTATGGAAATGGCTTGGAGATGTAGTTTGTGCAACCCTTGGAGAACAGTACTTGACGTGTGTGTGAGAACAATCGTTTCCAGATTGTTCCTTTGGTAGGGTGTTGCCTCCTTCCCTATTTGTGTTTTTTCTTTGTTGGGGGAGTTGACGTCTGGCGCCTTGTCTTCGACAGCATCAGTCAGGTTCAGAGCGGCAGAGAGTCAGGTCCAGGGCAGCAGCAAGTCAGGTCCAGGGCAGCAGCAAGTCAGGTTCAGGGCAGCAGCAAGTCAGGTCCAGGGCAGCAGAGGAGTAGTATCTCGGCAGCAAATGGCGCTTCTCACCTGTATGAGGATTTGTTCCTTCAGCAGCAAATGGCTTTTGGTCATCTGTGTGAGGATTTGTTCCTGTTCGGCAACCAGTGGCTGTCTTGGTGGCATGACGAGTTCGTGCGTTTGGCTGGTTGTTTTTATTTCGAACCTGCTGGTCTCTGACAGACGAGACTATAACAATGTGTCAGCTGGACCACCTCTGTGGGCATCAGAAAAGTTGGAAGATCTATACTTGTTAGGGTAAGAATTACAAGACGGGAAGCGGGAGAAGAGTGGAGATTTGTGAAAGATGTGTGGCAAAATTTCAGACCCGGCGTTTGTGGGGGGCTGATAATGGTGATGAACTTCTCCTTATATCTTTCCCTGTTACAGCAAAGGATATAGACGGGCGTTAGGAACAAAAAAGAAAACTTCCTTAAAAAAAATAAGAAAGTCATTGGTCCACATGAGCAATGTTTTATGTAAAAAAATAAAAAAAAAAAAAAAAATATATATATATATATATATATATATATATATATATATATATATATATATATATATATATATATATATAGAATAAGTGCTTATTAAGCAAATATCAATTTTGCTAAAACCATCAATCCTTTGGAGAACATTTGGTCCCAAGAACTAAAGTAAAATTTATGATTATTTAAATCATGCATGTGTACCCTAGCCGCTGAAGTAACCATGATTTAGATTTCCCAGGCAACTTTCTTTATTTTATCTTTTCCTAATAAATTTCTGGCTAAGAAAATATTGTGTGATATTATGCAGAAAGCAATATTTACGGCCTACTGCATCTAGCTCGAGAAAAAAGGACATCTTTTTTCCAGGCAAAAAGTGTCATCATAAACTAGTGAGGATGTTTCGCTTACGAGTAGGGTGAAGAGAAAAACGAAAAGGGAAGTCAACTATAAACGATAGCAAAATAGTAAATAAATAAAAACGACAAAAGGTATTCTCAGATTTTACAAAATTTTATTAGCACTGTATCTTTGCAGACAGGCTTAAAGATAAAACAACCTAATAAATGACTTTTAATGAATAATTTTATGAGAAATTTATATACACACACACACACACACACACACACACACATATATATATATATATATATATATATATATATATATATATATATATATATATATATATATATATATATACATACATATATATACACACAAATATACAATTTTATGTAAAACATATATCAATACATTTGGATATTTTTTCTTTGGTCCCAAGACAATACTAAAGCTTCGTTAAAAGGGCATGTTCATTATTTAAATCGGAACTTTACAAACATTCTTAGCTCCAAGGTATAAACATGAATTCTTTCTAATATTTATTATCTCCTGTCAATAGAGCAACAAGTTTCTCCTCATTTATCGAGAGAACAAGAGCATCCTTTTAATCAGTCTGTCCTCATACTTTCTCACTACACGAATAAGGCAACTGAAAATCACTAAATTCTTTATTTAGCTAAACACTTCGTCACATAATAGTTTAACTGTTACTCTTATTCTGTTAGCATTCCTTCCGTTAGAAATGCTCAGAAAATTAATTTTAAATGCTTACGCCGTTTTTGAAAATACACAATAAACACTCCAATTGACATAGAGAATATTTGGTTCAACATTCCCTTCATGTATTTTAATTTTCTTTTTATAAAGGCTCTTTCATACCAAAAACCAGTAAGTTGTTGTTCTCGTTGGAATATTACATGAATTTAAAGGCCCTCTACTGCAGATGATGGAGTTCATTTTATAAGATAAATGCTTGTGTTGTACGACAATAAGGAGAATTTATTTTTCCAAAAAATTCAGTCAATTATTTTAACAATTTTGATTTCAATCCCATCACTGTATACGCATTTGTCTCCCAAGATAGTCGGGAATGTGTTCTCGAAAAGATAAAACAGACAATAATAATCTTAAAAATAGGGACTTTCTGACTGTGCATCTCAATTTTTAAATATGTTAGAAAAATATATACATATATATATATACATATACATATATATATATATATATATATATATATATATATATATATATATATATATATATATATATATATATATATATATATATATATATATATATATATATATATATATATATATATATATATATATATATATATATATATATACTATATGTATGTATATTTATATATATATATATATATATATATGAATATTTTTATATATATATAATAATTATCTAACAATACAATATTATATGTATATATATATTATATATATGTGTGTGTGTGTGTGTTGTATATTTATATGTATGTATATATATACATATATATGTATATACATTTTTATATATATATATATATAATACATATATATATATATATATATATATATATATTTATTATCTATATATCATATAGATATATTTACTAAACTCAGAATCTCCTGTTATTGTTTTGATCTTTATTTATCAATAAAAAGAAAAAATGGGCAATATAAGGTAAATTCATTTACCTCGTTTTTTTTCGGTCTAAAGTTGTGTAATAGTCATGAATATCCGCATCAGTATCACCGTATGTGTATATATGTAAAAATCATCATATCTGAATGTATGCATCTTTGTTTTTTATTTCAGTAGTTCCTCGTTGGATGAGTCGGTAGTGTTCTCGGCTAGCACTCTGCTAGGCCCGAGTTCGAGTCTCCGGCCGGCCAATGAGGAATTAGAGGAATTTATTTCTGGTGATAGAAATTCATTTCTCGGTATAATGTGGTTCGGATTCCACAGTAAACTGTAGGTCCCATTGCTAGGTAACCAATTGGTTCTTAGCCACGTAAAACAAGTCTATTCCTTCGGGCCAGCCCTAGGAGAGCTATTAATCAGCTCAGTGGTCTGGGTAAACTAAGGTATACTCAACTTATTTTTCTATTTCAGTAAATATTCAGTACCATCCTTTTAAAGTCTTATATATCACAAGAAATCTAACTCTCAGTACATTTTTATCTGGTGCCATCTGAGTGGATAAGTTTACAAAAACTTTTTCTCCGATATTTAAAAGTTTTCGTTTATCAGCTGAAATGATTTGCCTTCTGATTTATTTTTTGTCTGACGCTTTTGGACATAACGATGTTCACAATTTTCTAGATACTAACGCAGGGATGGTTGCACCTAAAGCTGAAATGGATTTGGATAATTATGTCTGTTGTTTAGTTATAAATCCGTCTTGAATTCTCGTGGATGGGGAGAACTAAACTGCGTAGCTAGCTCTGTATCTTTAGGAAATCTACACAGTTGGTGGCCAGAATCATTATACCAAACATGAGACTGTAATTCTTTATTTTTTCAGTACCTTAAAACTTGAGAATAAAAGGTATCATCAACACGAAATTTTGGCAAATAATTCTTCCAATTTGACACTTATTTAACTTGTTCTTTTAGTTTGTTTCAATTCTTAAAATTTTACCCTCTTTTCATCTCAATATCTTGAAATAAATAATCCCGCTATGCCTCACCTGATGGATTTATTTTCTACGAGCCCATTGTAATATTTTTTTATACTTCAAGAGTATTACCTTAAACAAATCTATTTTTAATCAAAAAATATAACTGGACAATAATTAATGTAGATGCTCTAAAACCAACGACGTGAGAAACCACCCGACAGGTTATTATTACAAATTTCCATAGCAAGAAAAACTTATGTATGTCTGAGCGACATAAACGCGGAATGTTGTTAAATTTTCCTTGAAATTATATAAACTAAACTTAACAAAACGACATATGAATTAATCTCAGTAACTGGATGAAAGCTAAATTTGGATGGATCGTACTACCACTTTACGACGTCACTTCAGAGTGTTCGAATGAAATTGACCCCTGTTTCTATAATAAAAATACTTATAATTCTAAATCTGACGAATATATTTTTCTTTGTAATAATAAGAAATTAAGAAATAAGGACAAACATTAGAATATAATAAAGACTAATATCCTTTATATAGGAGGCAAGGGGCTTAGAAAAATCATTTAATGAAAAATTTAAAGCACATCTTAGCAGACAGAAAGTATCATTTTACATATAAGAATTTTTTGTAAAAATATTGCGTATACTTATAAAGATAAATTTATGTATAAATTAATTTCTCTGTTCCTCTCTTTAACATACTTACAACAAGCAAAGGATTTTTTTTTTATAACTAAAACATGAATGAAACGTGAATAAACATTGTACGCCGATAGAAAAACTGGGAGTTTCCTTTTGATTTTGACTTTCCGAAGTTTTCAGAAAGTCTTTTACACTTCTTGAGCCAAAAATTTCCAGTTCATTTGCATAATCATCCACGACGAAAAGAGGCTGTCAACTCTGTAAACAAAGGTGTGTTGACACAAATTAGCTTTCTTTTCACACTTGCAAAATTAGGCCATTGAAGTTGTGGGAGTTATTTTCTGCTGAGTAAGCAAAGCGATGGCGCAGAGGATGCTGCAATTAGTGCACAAATAGATTTTTGTTTTGTTTTCATAAAATAAGATTAAAAGATTTACCCTTGATCAAGGTAAGAGGGAGTGATCTTTCTTGCTCAAACCGAACGGTAACCTGCAAAAGCAGTAGTAAGGAACAACCAAATGAAAAAGAAATCATAAAAACTGATATCGTAAAAAAAATGTAAATAAAAGCATTCACCCACGAAGTGAAAAATGTTTATAATATCACAGTACCATAAATATTATTGCTCAGAAGCTTTGGGCTTCAATATTGTCTAGAAAGCATGAAAATACAATTAAAGGGGAAGGAACTTTATCATTCTACAGTAACTTTTGCTTTATTTTCAAATACTATTTGAAATGAAGATGTTCTGTTAACGCATGTTGGAGTATAAATTAATTGGTGATTTCATTCATGCGTCAAGTTACACTGTTATTATAAAAAAAAGGTATTCATTGTATCTACTCCTGTATGAATGATTGCCTTTACACTTCGTTACAGGACTTTGATCGACAAATATTTTGGTATTTCAACTTATTTAGTTCATTATTACATGATTACTATTTAATTTTCCAAGTTACTTGTAAAATTGTATTAAAAACCCGTGATTTATAATATAATAATTTGAGTATACGCATGCTCTTTTCATGCTTATTCTATTAATATTACAATAATAATTATATATATATATATATATAAATATATATATATATATATATATATATATATATATATATATATATATATATATATATATATATATATATATATATATATGACTGGTTTTCCTGAGAGCTAGTTTATAGTGATTCCCAGCTAATGAAGAGTTGTCTGACAAATGTAATTCTTAGATATATTTATTATTGTGGTTGGTTTATCTTTCATACCGCAAGATCGTTTTCCTTTGGGGAACGGATAATGCCATTAAAAGGTACTATTTTCGATTTTCTATCGGCGTTTTGAAAATGCACACATATGCGTAATCTTTATGCAGGATATTTTTTCGGGTTACTTATTCTTTTCCCTTTATCCCGATCCCGTAAATCTAAAACTATTTTAAAGCAAACGAGTAAAAACTTGCCACAAAATATGCGCTCTTCCTCACTTTTAAAAGCGATAATGACTTTGTGACACGCGAATTGCTGGGCCATCGAGGTCCCACTTATTATAGTCTCTTGCCTGGCCTACTTTCGAAGCGTCGCTTTTTTTATATGAATGTGTTGAAATGTTGACAAGATAAAGTTTTTAAAAATTTTCCGTGGTAAAACCTACTAGAATTTAACAGCACTCTGTTATTTTCCAAGGCTTTCTAATGAAATACAATACGTCTTTGCCCCAGAGCTACCATCAACTATCTGAATTTTCTTTCTTGGAATGGTTAAAGATGCTTTATAGTCTACAAATTCAGTATAAATATATATTATATGTATGTGTGTGTGTATATATACATATACACACATATATATATATATATATGTATACAGTACCATTATATATATATATATATATATATATATATATATATATATATATATATATATATATATATATATATATATATATATATATATATATATATATATAATATATATATATATATATATCCGCAAACCTCGTTTAATATCCATTCACTATACCTTGGGAATATCTGGCTGATTCGGACGGGCCGCATGGTCGAAAACAATGATAAACAGGGACTTTGACCACCCCACTATCAAGCGAAGTATAAGTTGATATCGACGATACCGTTAAGCTGATATCGACGATACCGTACGTATGCCTATCAAATTCAGGTTTAGTATTTATAAGCGCTATCAACCCACTTTCACCATGATAACTGATTGGTAAGTTCGTAATACTTGGCTAATTATAAATTTTTCACTTTTACAACCGTGAATTTCGTTTACGTTCACAAATAGTAAGCCACAGGTATCGTTTATTTTCTTATTTACTATACCTTGGAATTAACTTACACCCTGGAGGAGTTATAATTGATAAGTACTTTGTCACCGGATGGGTTCAAGCAGTTGCCTGTTTAGAAACAATGTCAGTACCAGCAGAAGCCGTATTTTTCCCTAAAAACTAAACCTGATTTATTTAGGTACTGTGTGTTAAAATAATTTTCTTAGAACCTAAAAGTCGAGCCATCTAGTCTAGATTGTAGCAGTTATTTTTAGTAGACTAAAGTTCTTTGTCAAAAACTTAAAAAGTATATAATACAATATCGTTTGAACTCAATATCCTCAGGACTTCAGTAAAAACAATATATATATACATATATTTATCTATCTACATATACAATATATATATATATATATATATATATATATATATATATATATATATATATATATATATATATATATATATATATATATATATATATATATATATATATATGTATTAATACACACACATATACATACATAAAGAGAGAGAGAGAGAGAGAGAGAGAGAGAGAGAGAGAGAGAGAGAGAGAGAGAGAGAGAGAGAGAGAGAGAGAGAGAGAGAGTAATTTTTGTACTGGCTAAGAAATTAGCAAAATTCTCTAAACCAATATCAACCAGAATGAATAACTTGTCTTCATATTTTTGGGGAGATTGTAAAATGAGTGTTCCTTTCTCAAGCATTCTACCAACAGATTGGCAAGGATATTAGAAATATTTTATGCGAATGCTCTTATTCCGTATATTTCATTCAATAAAAAGAAAAACACAAATTTAAGTTAGTCTTTACTACATATTTCAACACAAACGTTTGGTAAAGTCTAATACAAAATTAGATTTGCTTATGTATAAGGTTTTAATGAAACAGTATTAGATAGTATTAGCACAATATTATATATATAATATTATATATATATATATATATATATATATATATATATATATATATATATATATATATATATATATATATATATTATATAAAATCTATATATATATATATATATATATTATACAAATCTGCTAAGCCACGTGCTTTCATATGCACGTAGTCTGAAAAGTGTTCAGGAACAAATGAATTACATAAAAGTACGTTCTAGTATAACGAAATATGCTTGCATGTGCTTTCAAAATATATAAGCAAAAAGCGTAATATAAATACAACAAAGGTTTCGTAATGACAACTTACGCAGCAAAGCGGTCTATTCTTTCCTAATTAATGGCCAGAAACTTAATGACATGTGGAGATCTTTATATATCAAGTCTTCAAAGTATGAAAACCTGTTTGAACATTAAGCGTCAAACTTCTGAGAACAAAAAGCTAGCAAATGATCGCTGTTGTGTCCGATCTGACCTTTATAAAAATATCTCAAACTCTCTCTCACACACACACACACACACACACACACACACAATATATATATATATATATATATATATATATATATATATATATATATATATATACATACATATATATATATATACATATATATATATATATATATATATATATATATATATATATATATATATATATATATATATATATATATATATATATATATATATATAGTCTCTGAGTCATGCCAGGCCAACACTTGAACTACGTCGTTTTTACAGTCAGTTTTGATATCTTCTCAGAATTGACTATTAAGGACGCTGTCTCGTAATCAGTTTTCGTAATGATGGACATATTAGTCCTCAAGGCAGACCTTGTTGAATTTCGACTAACATCAGTTTACCAGTTATTAGCAAAAAATATTTTTTTTTTACATTGGTCATCTTCAATTCTCAAATCACGTCATGTTAGCTTACGATGTACATCGGTTTTACAATTATCCTTCACAAAACTCAATAACAACTGATCATTTTAAGACGAATTAAAGGTCTGTGTGAACTTTTATTTGATTTATATAGCTTATTTTCTCCCTCACAGTTTCTGCCAACACCCTATTCCTAATGTTTTATGAATAAAAATAGAGACACGTCGAGCATAAGCTGCATGATTACCTTAAGCGTCAAACAATCAGATCATAATTTACTAGAGGCTTGTTTGTTATTAAGCTATTTATCCGCAAATCCTTCTAAAATCCAGATACTGTTTCATATGTGAACAGTACACGCTTCTGACAGATATCCGTCTTCTCTGGCATGTTTGGAACGATAATTTCCATATTCCTAACAATGATAATTATAATAAGAAGAGAATAAGAATATAAGATCTGGGCCAAAGGCTTGGACCTATGAGGTCATTCAACGCTGAAAGGAGAACTGAGAGTAAAGGCAGTTTTAGAGGAGGAAAACCTCGCAGTTGCCCTAAGAAACAGTTATTAGTAGAGGGTAGAAAGAAAGATGGGAGGAGAAAGACAATGATAATTATTAGATGGAAGACAGGGACAATGATCGTCTTTGTTAGTTTGTCTAGAGCCTACTGTCAGCAGGTAAAGACTCATTATCTCCAGTATATCGATGTGTCGTGACCTCGTACTGACGACTAAAATGGTTTTCCATTCCCTTTATATAAAACTGTAGGACAGCCTTCCCTGCATTGTTATCTACGTTGGTAATTACTGCTATGAATTATAACAAGCCTAAAGAACTTAGAAAACTATGGTTATAACTGATTCACACTTATGTCAGACTGACACTGTAACCGGGCACAATCCCTTTTGATATCTGATAAAAAAAGACTTTATAACGAAGGTGGTAATGACGACTGGAGGACTCTAGGAAGTCAGGAAGAGGGATAAACTTATATAACATGAATGGAAATAAAAGCAACCTCAGAAGAAGTCATGAATGCTGCTTTTTATCGTGTAACCTTAGAGATTTAAAAAAATATAATTGTGGCGTGTTTCACGATTACTTATCAGTTGCTTGGAAGAAATAAACTACATTTTTGTCTTTAGAAATAAAAAAAATAAAGTGTAACATGTTAGATGAAATTCAAAGGCTAAGATGAAATTCATAAAGAGACTAAGAATTAGACTATATATTCTATAATAGATATATATATATATATATATATATATATATATATATATATATATATATATATATATATATATATATATATATATATATATATATATATATATATATATATAAATATATATATATTATATATATATATATATAAATAATAATTTCAAAACGCTTGGTATCAAAGAAATAGTGTTTAAGCAATGCTATGAAAATGATGGAAGTAACTAAAGCAGAAACATCTCGAACAAAAGCAAAAACCATCAAAGGATGTTGCTTGGTTAAACAAAAAAACACAAGTCAAGAACATTAACTATGGAATGCTTTGCCAACAGACGTTGACATGGCAACAGAGGAATTCCCAATCGAAAAAGGAATCACGAAACATTGGCAATGTTCTTAGGAAGGGTAAATTCTAACACCACCCCTTGTACTTCCCTGCTCCTTATTCACCCCTCCTAAAGCTATCAGGGATAGAATTTCGATCAGTGAAGTTAGCATTCAGTGATAGCTTCGAAGGCACCCAGACAAAAACAATTACGAGGGGTTCTTGTTATCAACGCTAAGCTGTAGATTGCCATGTTACATACAG
>NC_089799.1:21584927-21587427 GCF_040412425.1 Macrobrachium rosenbergii
AGAAGCGCGACTTCCGGTTTCCAATTTCATGCGAATTTTCATACGAAGCAGGTATGAAATTGGTACCGAGTCACGTATCTTTTTCTATAGCAGAACAAGTCAAAGTCATTTCATTTTTAAGATTTTGATTTGGTCAGTTACTAAACTGACACACAACCCGTCACCGATTTCCTGGAATTACTTGAGAACGCTGGAATCATTTTGGATCCTAGAAACAACGCTTATACAAAGTGGGTCGTACTCTTGGCTTAACCTAGGAACCCAAAGCCCCAAGCTTGACTGAGGGGCCCGCCTTTCCCGCTTTTCGTAGAACCCATGGGGAATCTCAAGGCTTGGGAAGTCCGAAAGTGTTGAGGAACATATATGCTACAAAGCTGCTGCATTTATGGAATAAGAGACAGTTACCAAGATGAAAGGGGGAAATTGTTTAGTCAAGTATAAGGAAATAAAAGAAAGGAATAAAATATAGTACTAGAAAGAAAAGTCAGGTTCACTCTTTCCTTTTGTCGCTACGCAATTTTTATTAAAAGATAAAGATATTTAGACCAAACTGTGCACAAAACTGAACTTTCTCCTTATGTTTCTTATTGGCATATATATATATATATATATATATATATATATATATATATATATATATATATATATATATATATATATATATATATATATATATATATATATATATATATATATATATATATATATATATGTGTGTGTGTGTGTGTATGTATATGTATGTATGTTATATATATTCCTTGTTTCATCCATATAATTATATTTTGTACATGACTTGAAAGAGGTCCAACATATTTCAAAATAAAGACAAAATAGTTAGAATAAAAAAAAAGAGAATAAAAAAGGGAATGATTGAGTGTTCCTCTTACAATTAGGTTATCAGAAACTATCGATTCACCGTAACCGAAAGACAAGGCAAAGCGTTTGGTAATAAAACTAGAGCAAAAGTAAGTGTTTTATCGCAGGAGAGGAATTTGAAAAATATGGAGACGTAATTGCATTAACAAAGGGAAGGGACACCACAAAGAAAAAGATAAAAAAAAAACAAAGAAAAATAAACGTTCTGAAGCATGAGCGAAAAAAAGCACACACATAAAAAAAAAACAAAGTGAACATGAGATAGTGTTTCAGAGCAGAAAGGCTTTAAGAAAACAAAGGGGGCGCTAAATATTTAAATATAACCGAGAAAGTGCTGCTCAGAAGAGAGCCATCATATATTATTCAAGGAAAAGTTGGTGTTATGGGCCACCGTAGCGCTAAAGTCAAAAGAAAAATGAGTGATAAGGGGGAAGAGGAATCTAGCTTGATGCTTAGGATCAAGAAATATTCTACCTTTTAGTATTGAGGAAGTTTTTGTATGAAAACATAAACAACTAACATTATATTTCCATGTTAAGATATGGTTAGTAATACAAGGAAATGTTCACATTTACACTTTAAGATTAGATTGTACGTTCATATTTTGAAATTTTCATTAACATTTTGGATGAATTTTCATCAAGCTTTTCCCAGAGGAGAGAGAGAGAGAGAGAGAGAGAGAGAGAGAGAGAGAGAGAGAGAGAGAGATTGTCATTAATATGAGCAGAGAGAGAGAGAGAGAGAGAGAGAGAGAGAGAGAGAGAGAGAGAGAGAGAGATTGTCATTAATATGAGTAACATTTTAGGTGAATTTTCATCAAGCGTTTCCAAAAGAGAGAGAGAGAGAGAGAGAGAGAGAGAGAGAGAGAGAGAGAGAGAGAGAGAGAGAGAGAGAGAAATTCTCACTAATATGAGTAACATTTTGGGTGAATTTTCATCAAGCGTTTCCGAGAGAGAGAGAGAGAGAGAGAGAGAGAGAGAGAGAGAGAGAGAGAGAGAGAGAGGGTGATGCTGAAACCAACGATGATATCAGTTTCCGCCTTGTGCAGATGGTGACAGTCACACACAAATTCTCGTTTCAAATGCGGACATCCACGACACTGTCAGACACCAGATATCCATTACATCAAAATCCAAGAGCATAAGAACTGCATGTGCATAAACTCTTGATTTGATGAAAACTTTTTTTTTATTTCTCTCTCTCTCTCTCTCTCTCTCTCTCTCTCTCTCTCTTTACTGATAAGTTTTTCCTGCACTGTCCTCAGTAATGACTCAGTTCCCTGACATCCATTGCATAAAAATCTGGTATTATTGACTATTTTAATTCAGTCTCGTAGGCAATTCTTGTTATGTATACTTTAAACTACTCGAATGCATGTATGTATAAATGTGCGCTAATTGGAATCTATTATTTTGTTTTCTGATAATTCATTTCAAATTTTTTTTATTCGCAAAGTAGACACCTCGTTTTAACAATAATAAAATTCGGGAAAAACGAAAGAAATCTGAAGCTTTTCTATTAAATTAGTTTTCAATATCAAGAAATGCTTTCGCTTTGTTTAAAGTCAGATTATCCTGAAATTGGCCCAATTTTAGGCTTGACTTGTGATGGGAAGCGAGCCACG
>NC_089799.1:21592427-21594927 GCF_040412425.1 Macrobrachium rosenbergii
TAGAGTTTTCGTGTGATCAGAGACAGGCAGACAAACAGACACACTGTATGTGTGTGTGTTTGTGTGTGTGTATGTTTGTGTGTGTGTGAGAAAGAGAGAGAGAGAGAGAGAGAGAGAGAGAGAGAGAGAGAGAGAGAGAGAGAGAGAGAGAGAGAGAGAGAAGAGTTAATGTATGAAATTTGCCACATAGAAGGTTGGGGACAGGCAGGCCATAAAACACCTTCATGGCAATGAAGTTATGGAACTTTTTTTAAGAAGGTAAATTTATAAATATCTCACACAGACAAACACATTCGAACACATAGATATTATGCATATTCGCAAACACTCGTACATAAAAAAATTATATAAGATAAATCAGTTAAATGTGAAAAATCACAATTTCTTTTACAAGGGCTACAAATGCTCTAGTAGAATTTCACCCAAAATATTACCAGTGTGTTTCAGGGAAAGACTATTTTCTGTTACTGCTCATAAATCAAGAACAGTGCACCAGAATGAGCTCAGTTGGTAGTAACCTTTTACATATTATTACTAGTAAGGTGGGAGTGCCCGATTCTAAGCCAGGTTAAAATCACTTGAACCTTGCGGTTGATATTAAAATTTGTCGTCCAAGGCCTAATATTATCCTTAATTCTTTTATGTTTCTTATATTTGCAAGAATGGAATGCAGCCAACTTTCTCGACGCTTCATTAAATGAATAAGCTAAGTGGTCTTTTATTAACAGCGTAGGCTATATTTCTTAATGCTTAATAATCACTTAACTTAGCTTCTTTTGCTTCTAAGCCTTCAACCTCATTAACACGAATTCCTGCATGAAAAGGAACCCAGCAGAATTGAAAAATTTTTTTTGCGACAAAAATATTAGAGAAGAACTAAAAATATCTCTAGATTAAAGGGTGGAAGCTATTAAACGCTTTCACAGAATTCAATCAATTCAAAGAGTCATGGTATAAAACAAAACATTCTCCTTTACTACTCAAAACGAGTTCCAAAGCTTTAGCTAATGCTTGGTTAGGTAACATAACTCTGTATGTATGGCTTATCCAAGTGATTATTCCTGTAGCACTGTAGGCATTACTAAAGGGTGTTTGCATGTCCCTTCATACCCTAGTTGCTGCTAGTTTTAAGCCTTTTATTTTATCTCCATTCCAGCTTGTTCTCTTCGGTTTTGCTTTCCATCACTTCTAACTTTTATTTCTTAGTGAGGCTGTGAGGTTTTCTCCAGTTCCACTTATAGATTCTTGTATACTTCATTTCCATTATTTTCTAAATCTTGTAATCTTGCTGTCCAACCAATTCAAGTCCCTCTCTTCACTGTCTTAAAAGCTGAATGGAGGAAAGTGCCCCATTACTTGACTTTCTGCCCAAATTTCATAAGACAATTAATTCATGTGATTATGTCTACGGAATACAATCTCCTTTAACTTCGTGCTGTTTCAGTTTTCGGCCACTGTCGAAGCTAAAATCTTTTCCCAGTATCTCCGTAAGTGTTTGAAAGTACATTTTGTTGGTCAGATTCAACTACTTCATATCAATGAACCGTCTCTGTATGGGATGCTTGTGGTTTAACTGTACCTCATCACTAAGGATCGCATTATGTTAAGGCAGCTAGGTTCTGAGACACCCCTTAAGGATCGTAAGGAGCACCCTCTTGAAACTGTTCCTGTTTATGGCTTCATCCTTCCCGAAAAGTTAAGTTAAGTATACCTTAGTTTTAGCAGACCACTGAGCTGGTTAACAGCTCTCTAGGGCTGGCCGGAAGGATTAGACTTATTTTACGTGGCTAAGAACCAATTGGTTACCTAGCAACGGGACCTACAGCTTATTGTGGAATCGAAACCACATTATAGAGAAATGAATTTCTATCACCAGAAATAAATTCCTCTGACTCTTCATCAGCCGGCCGGAGACTGTTCCTGTTGGTCCACAGCTCCACCGACTCACCCAACGAAAGAAAGTCCTTCCCGAAAGAAAGCCACATACCACGACGTGTAGATAGTTATACTTTTAACATACTGGTCCTTCCTATGGAAGTCAACCAAAGTAATAAATTTGGCCTACTTGGTTTTAAAGATTTCTCTTTTATCTGGCGAAAGTGTGTTGGATCCAATTTAGATCATGATTGATGGATTCGGTTTAAGTTCATGTTATAGTTCATGCTCGTCACAGCTCTAGTTGCAGCAGAGGGCGGATCCCTTTCTATGTGGTTTAAAGTCAGTTTTGTATGGATTATCGGTGCCGAAATCCCAGAGAAGTTGGTAAAGTAAATGATCTTATCTTGAACAGAAGATTTTACACCAGCAAAAGATTAAGCAACTAGGAAACCTATATAAAATGAAATATACAAGACAGTGCCGATGTTCATCCTCTTTCTTCTCTTGATACTTTTATATATAAAATCAATTCATATAAAAATTTTTCGAAGAAGAGTCGGTTTTGCTTTTGCAACACAATGGACATACTAGACTTTCTTGTGCTATACTTCAATAAAAACGT
>NC_089799.1:21599927-21602427 GCF_040412425.1 Macrobrachium rosenbergii
ATAAATCCTGACACCAAATTGAAACGATATGTTACTTACAATACGAAGAATAAATCCTAACGCCAAATTGAAACGATATGCTGCTTACAATAAGAAGAATAAATCCTATAGCCAGTTAAAATAATACATTACTTAAAATGAGAAGAATAAATCCCAACGCCAAACTGAAACGATGTGTTACTTATAATAAGAAGAATAAATCCCAGCGCCAAATTGAAACGATATGTTACTTACAATACGAAGAATAAATCCTGAAGCAAAATTAAAACGAAACGTTACTTACAGTAATGCAAAATAAATCCTAAAACCGAATTAGAACGATATGCCTCCCAAAGTAATAAGAATGAATTCTAACACCAAATAAAAAGATATCTGACAGTAGGAAGAACATTATCAATAACATCTTTCAATTTCCTGTTAATCACGTCTGTGATACGGCGAATTCTAACTCCCACTCCGATGCAGTGAAATTCTGGAAGCACATATCTCTCTCAACCACCCTTTTTTTTTTTTTAATTTCCGGATTTCCAGAGGTAGGCAACTTCTGCAAGTTTAAATTTCTGCATAGAGTTGGATGATGCTCTTATGGGGAGGAATGGAACTGGTTCAACTTTCCGTCTTTGCCAGCGAGGCTTCACGGAACTTGATTTGCTTTTGCCTGTAGTAAGTGCGAAGGTGCGCATCTATAAAAAGTCTTACAATAGAGCACTATTGGTCCATGAGTGGCAATACGCACTTGGAAGTCATTCAGCCACACCACAACACACACGCATACATAACACACACACACACACACACACAAACACACACATATATATATATATATATATACATATATATATATATATATATATATATATATATATATATATATATATATATATATATATATATATATATATTATATATATATATATATATATATATATATAATTATATTTCTGACTCATCAGGATCGAACACAGGTCCTTCAGATGTGGACCAATTACACACAGTTGTCAGCGGCCTCATCTTTCATTTGAAAGACCTGGATTGGTATCTGGATCAAATCAGGTCTTTCAAATGAAAGACCAGATGACAACCAGGCCACACACTGGCTGTCATCCGGCCTGGTCTTTCATTTGAAAGACCAGTCCATCTGATGTCAAGTTTATTTCTGTTCTACACGTGATTGTGTGTTGATCCAGTTTCTTATATATACTGTACATATATATATATATATATATATATATATATATATATATATATATATATATATATATATATATATATATATATATATATATTTATGTATATATATATATAATATATATATTTTATATATGTATATATATATATATATATATATATTGAAAATGGTTTTTATATTAACTACAGAATTATATATATATATATAATATATATATATATATATATATATTCAAAATATATTGATATATATATATAATATATATATATATATATGATATATCAAATCTGGATTCATAAGAGAATCAAGTTAACTTTAAAGACCATTTTAAACCAGTTTAGCGTAAAAAAGCAGATATTTCAAGTCTTTACATATATTATCGCACTTACCCAAAGGAAAGGAAAGAAAAGAACTCGAACAAAATGAGAGGAATTTTCATTTCCGTGGGTTAAGGTTGGCTGATTCAAGGCGATTTCCATGCAAAGAGAACTCTCCCAAATGACAGTGGCTTTGTTTGTCTCTGTACATTCACTTTCACTTGTAATAGATGGCTGCAAGAATGCAAGGAAAAAAACCATCGTGAAGAAGACAATAAGTGCAACATTTGCAGGAGAAGTCAAATACAAAAGAATGAAGAAGGTTTTGGAGGAGTGTGTCATTCACATTTGACTGAAATGATGCCTTGCTTGTTTCTTCCGTTCTCCCTTTTTCGTTCCCTCAGAGGCTTCATTATTATTCCTCTATCTATGAAAAGATATGGAGGTTAGATAGACTTAAAAACAAATTAAACTATTAAACAGAAAATAGTAAAAAAACCTTTTTCTCAATAGTGTAAGAAAAAATGGCCTTTTCATGAAAAAGATTTTTTCTTACACTATGGATAAAACGACTGTGATCTACATTCTATAGTACTAAAATATAGCCTTGAAGAATTCAAGAATTCAGACAAATATTCCAACTAAACTCAAATCCTTGCAAAAAATTAAAAAAATCCTAACGCCAAATGAAACGATAGGATATTTACAATAAAAAGAAGCCACGCAAATTACCTTATTTATCAATAACCTTATTCAGTGTCCTGTTCATACGTTTGTGATACGAATCCTAATTTCTACTTCGATGCAGTGAAATTCTGGAAGCTCATATCTCTCTCAAAAAGCCTTTTTTTTTTTTTTTTTTTTCCGGATTTCCAGAGTCAGACTTCTCAAGTTTATTTTAAATTTCTGACAAAGTTGGATGAAGTTCTTATGGGGAGGAATGGAACTGGTTCAACTTTCCGTCTTTGCCGTGAGGCTTCATGGAACTTGATTT
>NC_089799.1:21604927-21609927 GCF_040412425.1 Macrobrachium rosenbergii
GCTTGTTTCTTCCGTTCTCCCTTTTTCGTTTCCCCTCAGAGGCTTCATTATTATTCCTCTATCTATGAAAAGATATGGAGGTTAGAAAAAAAAAAAATCTAGACTTAAAATCAAACGCAAATTATTAAACAGCAAAATAGTAAAAAAAACAAATTAGCATGTGCTTCAATAGTAAGAGAAAAAATGGCCTTTTCATGAAAAAAGATTTTTTTCCTACACTATTGATAATACGACTGTGATCTACACATTCTATGGCAGTACTAAAATATAGCCTTGAAGATTTCAAGAATTCAGACAAATATTCCAACTAAGATGGGATGACCCTTTGTAATTGGCTCAAATCCTTGCAAAAATTTTTTAAAAATCCTAATGCCAAATGAAACGATAGGATATTTACAATAAAAAGAATGCCACTTTCGCAAATTACCTTATATTATCAATAACCTTATTCAGTGTCCTGTTCATTACGTTTGTGATACAGCGAATTCTAACTTCTACTCCGATGCAGTGAAATTCTGGAAGCTCATATTTCTCTCAAAAAGCCTTTTTTTTTTTTATTTCCGGATTTCCAGAGTCAGACAACTTCTGCAAGTTTATTTTAAATTTCTGAGTAAAGTTGGATGAAGCTCTTATGGGGAGGAATGGAACTGGTTCAACTTTCCGTCTTTGCCAGCGAGGCTTCATGGAACTGATTTGCTTTTGCCTGAAGTAAGTGCGAAGACGCGCATCTATAAAAAGCCTTTAATAGAGCACTATTGGTCCATGAGTGGCAATGCTTGATGAAGCCACACCACACGCACGCACGCACGCACGCACACACACACACACACACACACACACACATATATATATATATATATATATATATATATATATATATATATATATATATATATATATTATAATACATATCATCCAAACATCCCTTGAAACTGCCAATATTTCTTTCACTTTCTATTTCTTCTGCAAGTACGCGATGTTTCATCCCTTTATTGAGTCTAGCATGAATCAGAAATTTTCCAACCAATAAACTTGACAGAATAATGAACCAGGCTCCGTAACTAACGGTCAGAAAACAAAAGGAAGCGTAACGTTCAGTGCATGAAAACAATGCCGGAGGTCTGTTATTACCGCCAATTTTATTTTATTTTTCCTCTCACAGGTAAATGAGAAACCGTTGAACTAATGGGTACAGCCAGTGCAACCCAGGTTTGTTACAAAAAATTTTATTTATATATTTTTTTTTTTGCATTAAAGGTTTTCCTTTATAATTCTCGATATAGTATTTTTTTTTGGGAGGGGTGCCGGTGTTAAACTGGGTGATGAGTTTTTTTTTAACTATTCTTCTTTATCCACTTAATGCCTTTTCCCTCTTTTGGTTTAGCAAGTATTGCTAGCCTACCCCCTTATCTCACAGATGTTTAAGGTGTACCTGAAGTTGGCAATATATTCACTGTTAATACCTAAACTTTCAAGTTTACTGTAGTTATTTCAGCTCTCAAATGTATTAATAATTTTTATTATTATTTATTATCTATACGTATCATTTTCTAATGTCAATTTCCCAGCGCCACATCAATGCGGTTTACCTTTGTAAGAAAATACTTGTATATGTATTTGAGTAATTTTGCATTGATAATTACGAGTGTTCATCTGAAATTTACCTGGAGATTACAGAGAAATCTATGACACTAAGTTTAATTCTCTTATGACACTAAGTTTAATTCTCTAATGTTTTATTTTCCTTTAGAAAATATGGATTTAGTACAGCATTGGCAAAACATTTATTTACTTATCTGCGATTGAAGTCTTTTGTTCTCAGCATATGCATTATCTATAGATATTATGATCAAATTCAAGAAATTATCAATTCTTTGAAATTGGTTTTATATCCACAAGAAAAATACCTTTAAATTTATTTTTCATTTTTAAGTAAAAGGTCAGGTTGTGCGTTAGGAAAAAAAATGCGTCGAAAATATTGACATTTGTAAAGCCGACAACAATTCAAATACAGTTTTAGTTAGAAATTGTTTATAGTGTACATTTTTTATAAATTTTTCAGCCTCCGTAAACCACAATAAAATTTCTGTAAAAATCAGATGAGATTTTTCCCGGATGATGAAGCAGTTTTACCACTGAAACTTTTCGCTATGAAGTAAAAGGCCTCATACAAATTACACCAACATATTAAAAAGGAAACATATTGGGTAAACTTTTCTCTAAATTTTCTGTGGTTTCTAATTATGACTGTATTTTCACACCACGATTTTTTTAAAAACTTAAAAAAAAAAAAAATTTTTTTAGTATCTAAGGAAGTTTAAACATGATATCAGGCTTTGTGATGTAAACAAATATGGAGAGCTCTCAAAAGGACGGGATAAGACATTTATTTCTTTCAGGCCATGGTATTACCATACCTCCAGCATATCTAATAAAGATGAAATTATTTTTACATCTTTACCTATTCACTTCTCTGTCCAATTTCACATTCCTCAGGTTCGTCTTGAAGAGTTTTGCTTTGTTCTGGAAGGAATGATAAGAATGCTGGAAATTATATTCATACTTTGTCCTCTCGTCCGAGGATATCGACATGTAACTGAAAACAGCATAAATGGATTTACTTACTGAAAACGTTTTTAATTTTTTTAAATTATTATTTTCTTTATTTTTTTCTGATAACTGATCTCCTCTTTCTGTATTTCCTGTTACCCTCTGTTATCTCTTTCAAATGGACACCACGTTCTTTGGAAGCTTGGATTTCAAGTCAATACCCCTTGTGGGCTTGTTTCATATGAACAGTGTTCATCTTCTTAATATCAACGTTTTTATAATATTTATAATATTTTTTTTAATATTAGAACAGTTTTTGAACTCATATATTTTGTTTTTTCTCTTTTTTGTAGAATAATTTCGAATTTAGTGACTTTTCGTCTTTCATTTCTCATGCAGATCCTTCTTGGCCTGTATCGCTTCTCTAACTTATCGTCCTCGTCTTCTTTGACAAGTGAACAACAATCTCGTGTTTTTTTAATTCTTCTCTCTCCTTTTATCTTTTCCCCGCTCTTTCCCCTTCTTACTATTTCTTGACATATAACATTTTTTTCCCTTAAAATAACAGATCTTACAACCCTTCTTCCCTATCCTATTGCTTTTCATTACTTTGACTTTTCAAGATGGTATCTACTTCCAACCCCCTTTTAGTTTTCTGTAAAAGAAAGCTATCGTGCCGGCTTTGTTGGTCATTCCTCACTTTTCCTGTCCTCCCTCAGATCTTAAAAGCTACTGAGGCTAGAGGGCTGCAAATTGGTATGTTGATCATCCACCCTCCAATTACCAAACATACCAAATTACAGCCCTCTAGCCTCAATAGTTTTTAATTTATTTAAAGTTAAAGTTAGCCATAATCGTGATTCTGGCAACGATATAGGATACGGCACCACCGGGCCGTGGTTAAAGTTTCAGGGGCCGCGGCTCATACTACATTATACCGAGACCACCGAAAGATAGATTTATTTTCGGTGGCCTTGATTATGCGCTGTAGCGGCTGTACAGAAAATTCGATTGCACCGAAGAAACTTCGGGCATTTTTTACGTGTTCACCAGTGGAACTTACTTTTTCGATCTCAGTTTCGTTTGTAATTTGTTTATTCAGATTTCTTTCAATACTTGTTTTTAAATATCCTCAGCAGAAAAGGTTTTGAGTATATGATGCAGTACTTTTGGTACTAGTTATTATTTTATCGTTATTGTTAGTAAATGGAAAAAATCAAATGACAGCTTATCGAATAACAAGGAAAGCAGCGATTGGTAGGGACACTGAATCACCTTCCCGGTGGCAAATTCCTGAGATGTATGCTAGTATAGCACCAGCACCGTTTTTTTTTTTGCCATGCCCCTAGGTTAATTTAGATTAGAGGTCACATTTGATTGCTTGACGTAATTTGGGTTTGGGAATCATAATGAGATTATTTTTAAGAAAATTCTATGGTTAGTTTTTAAGATATGGCGTCCCGCTTTTTTTCAGGGGCAGGTCCCACCCGGTACTTGGTTACCTCTAGGGAAAATGCTTCCCGGTGATAATGAAAGACAACAAAGTTGACTTGACATCAGTCAGGCAAGGATGAAGGTTAGCATTCACTCTCTTGTAAACCTCGACAATGATTTAATGCTGCTTAATATTGAAAAACAAGTTTTGGAAACAATACGATGATAAAGCCTGACTAAGGCGACAACGATATATTGATTGTTTCGCGCTCTGGTGAGTGACTATTTTGCAAATGTTATTAATATGACATTGCATCTGGTGAAGTTGACACTTGCTTAATAAGTTCCTTAATGCAAACGAAATCTAATGACGTTGTCAACTCTTTCTGGGCGTGTTACCCACTAGCCCATGGGGCATATCCAGAGCAAACTGAAATCTAGAGTGTGGTTGTTCGACTCTCGTGATGCCAATTAAGCTGCTATACTTAAAATTACTTCTGTACCGTTGTCGTGTAAGGATGGTTTTTATCTAGTCCTTCCTGAATGTTGTATAAAACCAATAATTCGTAACCAGTGTGCATAGAGTTTGCCTGAAATAGAGGGAGATTGTTGGGGAAACTGTACGAGAGAATGGGCATCCCCCTGTATATTTTTGTAATAACACAAACAGTGTGCAAGATACTTTTCTTTCGAGGTCTTCCCAAAAACACAACCAATTTCTTTATCACATATACTGTGTATATATATATATATATATATATATATATATATATATATATATATATATATATATATATATATATATATATATATATATATATATATATATATATATATATATATATATATATATATATATATATATATATATATATATATACATGAAGGCAGTGGCATTGCCTTTGTTTATATATTCACCACGTTCCATATTTTCGTTATTCAGTTATACATATATATATATATATATATATATATATATATATATATATATATATATATATATATATATATATATA
>NC_089799.1:21614927-21619927 GCF_040412425.1 Macrobrachium rosenbergii
TGTACAGTGTATAATGAAGGTCACCGAAAATAGATCTATCTTTTGGTGGTCTGGGGTATAATGCTGTATGAGCCGCAACCCATGAAACTTTAACCATGGCCCGTTGGTGGTCTACCCTATATCGCTGCCAGAAGCACGATTATGGCTAACTGCAACCTTAAATAAAATGAAAACTGCTTTGGTCAGATGTGTGCAATTTAGTATGTTTGATGACTGGGGGGTGGATGATCAACATACCAATTTGCAGCCCTCTAGCCTCAGTAGTTTTTAAGATCTGGGGACGGACAGAAAAAAGTGTGGACGGACAGACAAAGCCGGCACAATAATTTTCTTTTCCGAAAACTAAAACCCACCTTCGGCTTTGCCTCCAGTTTGCAGTTGCATTTTCGCTTTAAATCTAAAAAGGGACCGTATTATTTGCTTCTCCTACCCTGGACCTCCGCCTCGAGATTAGATTATCATATCAAAAGGGTGAAGGATGGCGCAATACAGAATTTCAATTAAGCCTCTTAGGATCGCCACTTTCAAAAAGCGTCGACGACGAACAATGGCAGAGAGAGTATTAGGTGAGAGAAAGATTATCAAGAGCTAAAAGTGTCGCCTGTTTTCAGTTCAGCTTCCGTTTCTGCGTGTGAGTGTTTGTCCATTTTCCTGTGTGGGTCTCTTTCATTTTTTTTATTTATATTCCACCACACCCAGAAAGGGTTATTTTTATGACGAGCCCACGTACGTCATTGAAATTGTAAATGACGTTTAGTTCATGAAAATTGTAAACTTTTATTTACATATGAAATCTGAGTGCAAAAGTTTAATATACCTAGATAATGGAACTCTCAAGTTGTAAATACAAAACGTTTGTACCTCACTGGGCCTCTTATCTGTTATAAAAAATTTTATTTTCCTCTTGTAAATGGGTAAAGGCAATGAACATTTCTTTCTCGCTCGTTCTAACTTAAGAGAAGAAAAGTAGAATTAAATTTCCGTTCCAGCTTCGTATACCTTAATTATCCCTAAGCTTTTGTTTGGGTTCAGTGACGTCATAGCGGCAAGGTAAATTTGTCTGCAGAGGTGGGTAAACACAATCCTTATATCACTAAGTAAATATGTGCACTTTTTTTCTTCAAAAGTACACGTGTTCACCAAAGGTCTCTAGTCAGCATAAAAGCATTAATGATCGTCAGATTTGTCATACACATGCACACATACACACGCACATCCACACATACACACATTTATATATATATATATATATATATATATATATATATATATATATATATATATATATATATATATATATATATATATATATATATATATATATATATATATATATATATATATATATATATATATATATCCATCTATATATATATATATAATACTATATATCTATCTATCCATATATCTATCTATATATACATACATATATATATGTATATATGTGTATATATATATACATATATATATATATATATATATATATATATATATATATATACACACATATATACAAGCAGAAGATTTCAGGCAAATATAAGCATGATTTTAGATAAAATACGTCAACAAGTAAAAACACAAGAAATCAACAAAGAAATCTTAGAAATTCATAGCATTCAATAATTTTTTTTTTTTTGTGAAGGATTAGTATCCCAACACCAGGAAAGAATGGAGCCCAGAGTTTGGCAAAAGGCTTCGAGATAGATTAGAGAAAGCTCGACGATGTATTACCAGGGCTGGAAACTAATACGTGGATCCAATAAGAAACCAGGAGACCGAGTGTTCAAGGATCTAAAGTGAATAAAGGGTATGCTGAGTCAGTCTGTCGCAGGGCATTTGAGAAGATATAGAGAAAGGCCAGCAATAAAGCAAGATATGGAGAAAGAAAATTGATATTCTTTTATGAAGTTACAGAAGAACTACTGAGTAGCAAAGTAGTTGTTTCTACGTCTACGATAATATTTAAATTATCAGACCAGAAAATAAATGGACAAAGAAAGATATAATAAAAACAACTGACGTATTTAGAGGAAAGAAAGTGACGAAAATTTATGAAACAAGAAAAGGAAGTTGTTTTTGCAACTAGTATCGGAAAAGTGATGCAGTATTCTGCTAAAACGGCAAAAATCTCCTATCAATGACTGACTGATTTTTCCGTGTTGCCTGATGAAAAATTAAACAGCTAAATATGAGTAATACGTTATTTTCTATGACTTATACGTAATATAATCATCATAAAAGAAATGTCGTACTGCTAATAAGTTATGAAATGTCATACTAACTTATATTCCACTAACCAAGACTTTTCCATTTGAATCGTTGGAGATTTTTGTTTTATAACAGTTATGCTCTCTGTCTATTCTTCTGTAAGAGGACACTCTAAGACATTTTAACTTAGTTATTTAACCTTTATTTTTTTCTTTCTTTTATTGTAGTAGGCCAAAAGACTAAAATTCACGGGATTCAGAGAGCAGCATCTGAATGGGGCAAAATCAACGAGTAAAAAGTCAGGAAATAATTTTTCTCATAAAAGATTTACCATTTTTTTTTAAATCGCTAAGCGCAAAGGTAAGGGGAGAAATTTAAATCCTGCCTGGAAGTAGGTAAATTGATTCCGCTCTTTTATTAAGTGAAGCAAAAAAAAAAATAAATAAATAAATCAAAATAAAAATAAAAATAAATAAATAAACAAATAAATAAATCAAAAGACTGCCAAAATAAGATCATTGTACTAGAATTTTTAAGAATTCTCTCTCTCTCTCTCTCTCTCTCTCTCTCTCTCTCTCTCTCTCTCTCTCTCCACCTTGCAGTAGCAAATTTCAACAGTGACCTTACTGAAGGACCTCCCCTGAAGAATGGCAGTTGAAGAATGGATGTGTCAGTAATTAATGATTTTTTTAGGAGCCTCCATCTATTAGGAGAAACGGGTTTTCCTTAAACCAAAGTATTCATACTCTTTTAGGAAACAGCTACTAACTGAAAAAAAATTGAACTGATTTAAAAATTACCGTTTATTACTGTACCTTTCTATTATTAAACAAATATTATTGTTTGAATCAGCGCTAAAATGATACAAAATATCTAAAGCTCAAGTCTATACATGTTAAACATCGAAACACACCATAATTTCAACGACAGTTTAGTTCAAAATCGTTCCATAAAACAAGCGGTTTGTGGTCCTTGGCTATCAATACATCAGAATGAGTGATGTGTCGCAAGAGTTGAAAGAGTTATTGATCTTGCTTAATCCTTGAATACGAAAACAGAATTCCCACCGGGTGGCAAAAGAGAGAAAACAAAAAACAAACAAAGAAATCTCTTTAAACAAAAGAACACTCTTCCTGGATATTTTTTGTTTCCGTAATCTCATCAACCTTTTGTTTGTTTCTTTGTCACGTTTCTTCGCATGGTTGTTGGGGTAGAGTGATTGTTATCCTTGTTTCTTTCTGTATTGGAGTGTTTATGTCTGTGTCGGTGCACGTATATCTTTGGTTTAGCTTTTATTGTCTTGTGAGCTTGTTGACGTGCTACGCGCGTTGGAACTCGAGGCTGCTGTCTCCCCTGCCCTCCCAATTCCATACCTACCCAGTCAGCACCTGGGGCGGACGAGCAGGTTTCCAGGAAGAGGGTGGATGTCTCCCCTACCCTCCCGTTCCCCTACCCTCCAGTTCCCCAACCTACCCCGCCCCCACTGGGGCTGACAAACAGGCTTGCAGGAGAAGGATGGATGTCTTCCCTACCCTCCTGATCTCCTACCTACCCCGTCCCCACCTGGGCGGACGAACAGGTTTGCAGGAGGAGGGTGGATGTCTCTCCTACCCTCCCATTCGGCAAACCAGTTTGCAGGGGTGGGTGGCTGTGTCATGCTCCCCTACTGTTACCCTGAGGAGGACAAACAAGATCAGATCCTCTCGGATTTTATTGTTATAGATTCTATCTTCATTGGACACACACACACACACACACACACACAGAGAGAGAGAGAGAGAGAGAGAGAGAGAGAGAGAGAGAGAGAGAGAGAGAGAATTATTTTAGTTCCACAAGAGACTCATTTGTACTTTTCATTTCGCTATATGTTTTTTTCACTGATACCATAAAACGAAAATGATGAATAAGTAAATATATAAAAAAAGTATAGAATTAAGGTTGTAACGTAAACTCTTGCTAATTTCTTTTGAGGGGATAAGAAGGAAATCTTTTCACAGGAACTGTATCAAGGTAAGCATTATCAATGTATGCCTAATAAGTTTGTGCCTATTTCAACCCACTTAAAAAAAAATAAACCTGATAAGGGACTATGATGATATACTGTAGAGTTATCAATCTACTTGTATCCATTGGTTAATCAACAGAAGTTACATCCACATTGGCAAATATATTCCCATGATCAGTTGTGATTTTTTACTCAAATCATACTGCAAACAAAATACAGAAAAAGATAATTAACTATACGATGAAACATACGAGGATCACATTTTAAAAATATTGAAAAATACAACAACGAGAACAAAAAAAAAAAATGCTATATTCCTTAGCTGGAGTCTGCTTACTATCGACATTCCCTTTTGTATTCCCGGTTTGAGGATGACTTCATTTGCATAATAATGCCATGCCATAAGGGACACTGGATTTAAGCCTGAAGTCTTTTCGCCACTGGATTCTCTTTACGTTTCATAGCTTTCATTCCAGATCCTGTCGTTACGCAACGCAGCCCGCATGAGGAAAAATGTATATGATGACCTGGTTTGCGATGAATATTTGCCGTAATATGAAAATCACTGCAAATTACTAGAATAAATTTGCAGATTAAATATAAAACCAAGTGACTGATGTTTTTTTTTTTCAGAACTCTTGATTGTTAATGATGTCAGGTTTAATCATTACAGAATATAAAAACAACTATTTAAAATAACTCAATATGCTAAATAATATGAATGAATGACTATTATATTTTAACAAACTACCCTTTCAACTTTAACTTATAACTTAATGATTGCAGG
>NC_089799.1:21624927-21637427 GCF_040412425.1 Macrobrachium rosenbergii
ATTGAGTCTCCGAAAATACGACAAGCCTATCAACTAAATATATATTCCGTTTAGCAGTAAAATTCTTTATATCTCCCATAATTTGGTGCGGTTACAATGAATAGAAACCACCACACTCATATTCATAAGTAACTGCCTGCTGAAAATCAGCCCCTGTGCAGACCACTATTAGAGATCAGCTGCTTCATGTACTGTGCCTACATAAAAGGCTGCTCATACAGAAGCTTTACCTGCCTCGAGAAAAATCTCCTACTGCTAAACACTAACACTTTTTTGTTTAACATATTTGCCCTCATCCCCTTCAACGCCCCTTCCCCCTTCCTCCAACCCCCTCAAATAATTCTCCCCCCTCAACACCTTTCCCCACGCATTCTTTGGCCCCATCGTGTCTACTTTACCAAAGCAACTCAGAATCAGTTTATCCATCTTCTCATTCCTGTTGATTTTGAAACATCTAAGGCCAGTGTCTACATTATTAGCATTTTAACGTTTCTTACTCTGGGTATGTTGAGTAAATGGTAATCCTTTCTTTAATTTGCATTAAACATTAACACTTCTCCCACAGAGATGAAACGGATCAACAACCCCTTCGGGAAATTTCATTTTGCCTCTGTTCTTCTCTTCTCTTCTCATGTAGTAAATCTGTTTACTATTTTTGTTTCTTTTTATTTTGCTGCAATGAAGCCTTTTTCTCTTCTCGTTGGCACCCATTACATTAATTTCCAAAAGCAAGTATGAATCAATCAATGTTATTACCCTATTTTTCATATGAACAATCATAGCATTATTTTCCGGGTTTTCCATCTGCTTTGAGAATTCTGCTATTTTTTTTAAGTAAAATAGACTATTTAGTATTTAAAGGTACTCGTAATTCCTGCACAGGCCTCTGCAGCTTCCCTCATTATCCCTAATTCATATCATATCATCTACTAATTCCAATCACTAGTTTTCATTACCAATTCCTGTTCTTACCCACAATTTTTCACCTTCATCTTATATCTTTTATATTAATCCTCTCAGTTCACCCATGAGGCATATTAATTTATGATGAAGATAATTACATCTTTCTCCTTATATTCCTCCTTACAAAAAAACAAGTCAGTCTCGTCCGCCCCTGTATGCGTGTCCTCATAAATTTTTTTAATGTCATCATAACATTTATTACTCATAGTTGATTATCTTGATATACTGCATCCTCAAGCATTGCTTCTATTTATCCCATTATTAACCTTTTTCTACATTAACACATGCTATATAGTTTTTTTTTTTTTAAGCTCAAGGCTCTCACACAATTATTTCGTAGCAATTGCTGAAGTCATCCACCCTCATTCTTTTCTGAATTCATACCGTCCCATTGATACCTTTTTTCTCTCCTACTTTTTCACTGAAAATTCTGCCATGCACTTTCCACTGCATATTCATCAGTAAAATGCCCCGATGGTACTTTTGCTCCTATCACATTGTCCTTTTCTACAAAAGAACCTTTCTTCCTGTCAAGCATTCTTAAATTTACGCTCTTGAGTTTACAATGTTACATTTACGTTAATCTCTTCCCTGAACTGCCCCTCTTCTACATTCATTCTCAACGTTTCTTCGGACATTCAGTATATCAGCAAAAGACTGAATTTCATTTAGAAAGTTTCTCTTCATTTGTATTTTTCAATCTAAGATTTACCTCTGGTTAACACGTTTATTTGCCTTAATTTGCTACTCTTTAGTTTATTTTGCTCTGCAAAGTACTGGAACATCTTTACCAGTAATTGTTTTTTTTTTTTTTTTACTCAATTTGTGTGCGATTACCAGGACATCCTTTTGTCTAGCTACGCACGTTCGTGTTTTCTGTCATGCAACTTCTCGTCAATTATCTTTATTTTTTTTATCAGACCTCCAATTTCATCCCCTCGCTATTTACTGCATTTATTCCTTCTTCCTACACCCCTGTATCACGAAACATTCCTTCTTGTTTAATAACTGTGTAAAAGAATGATCAAAGTACATCGTAAAACATTGGAACTTTTGTCTATAACGCAAACTACTCTTCCTTCCATTCTCCGTTGCATGCTCCCTCGGTTCATTCTTGTAATACATATTTGTGTTGATTACATTTCATATCCACATTTTGAACATTTCTCCAACAACAACTATATTCTATTTGTTTTTACTGTAAAAAAAATTAATAACAATGAACAGATATACACCAGGCACCTCATCTCACAACTATATCCAGTAATTGGCTCTCCTTTCAACTTCAAACAAGCATAATCACAAACGTTTCCTTTTTCTTCTATTTTCAAGTAGATTTGCATTCCAGCAACCTAGCTTTCATCAGCCACGAATCAAAAAGACGCTCTTCTTTCATAATTCATTCCACGCACTCCGCTTCTGCTAATTACACCATCTGCTTTTTGATGCTCTCTTGTGAGAGCTCAGAAAGATAGAAAGAAATAGTACTTCAATCCCCACTAAGAGTATCCAGAGAAACAGTATAAAAGAGTACGTAGCTGAAGAGGATTACATTTCCACTAATAAATATCTTAAAAGCCAATTCTTGTTAGCGGTAGCATTCGAATGTGCACATAGTTAGCTTTCATCTCGAGGTTAGTGGAAAAGAACGGTTCTGCTCTCACTCCCAATATTACTGAAAAATAGAACTAATTCTTTTAGAGAATATATATTACGTCTTTTTCTTCCCTCCTTTTGAGACGGTTCTGTTTGTTCCTTTGTGATGAGTCTATTTCTCTTTCTCTCCTATACTTCTTCTTTATTAAAGAACAGAGTAGATTTGGAAGTTAGGCTCTTCATTTCTCGTTGCTTGCTTATAAAACCTCTCTTCACCTCATACAAAACTTTTTTCTTCGGTTTAGTGCTTTACATTAAACAACTCAAAAAAAATTTTATGAATTTTTTTTTTTTTTTACTGAAACATTATCTTTAATTCTACTTTTACAGTTATTTCTTGAATAGCCGACCGGTCAGAGAGGTGGACACTTTGCTATCCGCGTAGACACCCCGGGATTATGTATATAATCAACGGATAGGTTTGCTTAAAAGCAAATGGGTGTTACAGACTACTACACACACAAACAAAGCCACTCCAACATCTTCTAAAAACATAACAGACACCTCACACGTCTCGACTATCGACCTCACCGCGTAACAACTCCTCGCTGCTGGGAGAAAGAGCGCTGGTGAACTGGTACAATACATGTACACAATACCGGGGTCTAAGTGATGTCAGGCAGGGCAGCCGATCGGGACTACAAAGTCTACCCCAAAAGCCAAATCAAAGTCCTTCAAAAGAAGGCATCACGGCGACCCCATATAAAAATGGGAACAAGCTGGGAAGAAGAAGACAGTTATTTCTTGAACGGGAGGAAATACATTTACAGAAATATGTTAAAAAAAGGAACTGATTATCCGGAATAAAAAGGTACTAAATAAAAATATTCGTCAGTGTGCTTGTAATAAGAAAATGATGTGACAAAAAGTTTGTTAGACACACACACACTCACACACGCACGCGCACACAAACACGCACACACACACACACACACACACACACACACACACACACACACACACACATATATATATATATATATATATATATATATATATATATATATATATATATATATATATATATATATATATATATATATATTTAATGAGATATGGATGACAGGGTTAACAGCATCAGGTTGGAAGAATGATGTGATCATGAAAGTTCCAAGGAAATGAGATCTGAGTAGTTGTGGTAATTGGAGGGGAATCACTTTGTCACCTGTAGCCTTGAAAATTTTCAGTAAAATATTGTGGAATAGGTTGGAGCCAGTGGTTGATGGTACTCTGAGGGATGAACAGGCGGGTTTTAGAAAGGGGCGGGGTTGCAGTGATCAGACCTTCATAGTTAGGCATTTAATGCAGCAAGCTAATGAAATGAAAACTCCGTTAACTCTTTGTTTTGTTGATTTTAAAAAGGCCTTTGATAATATTTCGAGACTGACTGTGGGAAAAATCATGAGGCATTATGGAATGTCGGAAAAGTTTGTGAGCGTTGTTATGAACATGCATGAGGGCACATCTTGTAAAATGATGGTTGATGGGTGTTTGAGTGATCCGTTTGAAGTTAAGTCTGGTGTGATTCAGGGTGTCATTCTGTCTCCTCTGTTGTTTGTGTTGGTCGTAGGTTACGTTATGAGAAGTGTTAAAAGAGAAACGGATGCAGGTATGCCCTGGGGAGAAAATGGAAAGCTTCTTGACTTAGATTATACTGATGATATAGTTTTGATCTGCGAGGGACCAGAAAAGATGCAGAGAGTGTTGGATGTCTAGTGACTGAAGGTCGAAAGGTTGGTTTGGTTATAAATAGTGGAAAAACTGAAATCATGAATATGAATATTGAAAATGCACAGGATTGTCTAATTGAAGGCATGGTTGTAGAGCAAGTGGATTTTAAATATTTAGGTACTTATTTGGATAAGGATGTTTCTCTAAGTACAGAATTTATGGAAAGATTAAAACAGGCTCATCAGGCAATGGGAACAGTTGAAAATATTTGGAATAATAGCTATTTTTCTGTTCATACAAAAATCTAAATTTGTAAGGTAATGGTTAGGAGTATTTTGATTTATGGGCATGAGTCACGGTGACTTCGGATAATAAATTCTTAGCATTTGAAAATAAGGTGCTCAGAAGAATATTAGGAATTAATTGGAGGGATAGGATATCAAATAGCAGAGTCAGAGAAATAACGGGGGTGCAGCCGGTCGATGAGTACGTTAGGTTCTCATGCTGGAAGTGGCCAGGCCATATGCATAGAAGAAAGGGAATAGTCCAAAGTACATCGGGGTGGGTTGCCCTTGGTAGAAGAGGTAGAGGTAGGCCAAAGGAAACGTGGCTGAGGACAATGAGGCAAAAAGCAGGAGATGAGTGTTGGGCAGATCTAGAGGAGTTAGCCCAGGACAGAATGTGCTGGCGTGAATTAATCTGGGCCCTACTCATCGCGTGTGGGTGCCACAGGAAATATATATATATATATATATATATATATATATATATATATATATATATATATATATATATATATATATATATATATGTGTGTGTGTGTGTGTGTGTGTGTGTGTGTGTGTGTGTGTGTGTGTGTGTGTGTGTGTGTATAAATGGAAATAGTGGCGATACTATTAAAAAATCCATGGGCTGCCACACAGCCACCGAAGCAGAACTAGCTTCGTAAATAACTGAATTTCCAACGCCTCCTCGCCTCTCTCTTTCCTTTCGCCCTAATGCCATTTGAGATTTATTCATTCGTCCTTTGATCATCCTCGATCCTCTTTGCAGGTGACGATTCAAAGAGGCTTCAATAAAAATCTGCAGTGCGTTATCCTTCATCCTTTGATATGTTAATTTAATCTCGGGGCGTTAAGGACAAAATAAGAAGAGGTAAAACTCCTCAAGCCTCTGTTTGTTGGAAAGAAAATGCGTGCGAGTAGCGAGGGAAAGGCGTGTCGTTACATACTGTTTTTATGGCTTAGATTTTTCAGGGTAGTTTGTCTGTCTGATGTTGGGTTGCATTATATTTTGCTGTTGTTTAAAGTTTGTTGTATTCTTATCAATATTGTTTATGGAATAATTTACTGAGTCTTTGCTAATTTGTTTATGTTGTATATTAACATTTTCACCTGTTAGTCTTATTGTCTGTTTGCACCTACATACAATTAAAAGGTCTTTAGATATGAACACATGTCTAAGTATTAAACATCTAATCTTTTTCAGCAGTCTCTTTATCTATCTGTTTACCTTCCTGTCTATCTATTTTTATGGATGTTTGTAAAAATGAATGCGTATTTTTATGTTTATCTCCTCCAACTTTCTGAATCTAGTGGACTTCCTTTGATGAAATAATTCTGCTGGCCTTCACTTGAGAAAAACACCACCTTTCACGTTACGAAGCTGTAAGCCTTCCTAAATACTGCTTTAATCCCCTTGGCCCGAATTTCCATACCCTTTTTAAATTCTGTTATTTTTCTTATTTTACGTACACCTTGCCCTTTCACACAGGTACGAAGAGAGAGAGAGAGAGAGAGAGAGAGAGAGAGAGAGAGAGAGAGAGAGAGAGAGAGAGAGAGAGGAGACGAATCTCAGTAAATTTCTATTTATTAATGTTCCTTTTCTGAGTCTATCGAATGTATGTACAACTTGTTTCTCTGTGAAGATTCTTGTCGGTCTGACTATTTCATTTTTGTATTGAAATTGAAGTTAATAGCTTTTGCTTAAAGTTTCCCCGAATGACATAAAAAATCACGATATTCTTTTATTTACCTTTACCGGTCTAATGAGACTATTCCTTTTGCGATGATGAATTATCAATCCTGATTGCAAAATGAACTGATTTCATGCTCAGTATATATTTCTTACATCGCGACACTCTGTTTTTAATGAAATACTTAGAAACTGCAGCCATGACCTTTCATTTTCTTGTTATCTGTATTCGAAATAGAATATAGCGCTTGTCTTGCCCTCTTTGCTGGTCGTTGCATGAGAAAGTTTCTGCTATAGAATTTATATGATTTAATTTTTTCTGAAAATATTTTGCCAGGAAAAGGAAAATCCATCTTTCACGTCCCAAATATAGATATTTGCTTCCTCTCTTCTTTGACTGGGATGCCACTTTTCTTTCTTTCTTAAAATCTTCAGGTGAAAACCCTTATGGACAGAGTCACCAGAATGTAAACCCAAGAGGGATCCAAAGAGGGAGGGACAATTATAGAAAAAAGTGATAAATGAATAAATAAATAAATAAAAATAAATAAATAAATAAATAATTATGAGGAAATGGAAAATGAAACCGATACACCTGAATTCAGGAGGCGTCAGCAGAGAGAAGGTATAAATTTGCTTCTCGCTTCAACACTTGAAGATCAGAAGATTCCACAACTCCCCTAAGCATACTGTTCCACATTTTAGCTGTGACCACGATAAAATTCCTTACAAAATGAGTAGTATTAAACTTGACACTAGAAGACGACATACTATTTGCAACAGCAGCCTACCTAGTATTACCTACTTTTTGTTATGCATCCCACATCCCTTTCCATTTCATCCAATCCGAAATAAATAGAGACAATTTCACTCTCCAAGGCAGCACTCGACACTGCGAACATAGGTCCCAGAGACGTGTAATGCCCTTTGCTATGAAGACCCAGCTGAGCTGTAGTGATAAACGCATACAAGAAAGCGTGATGAAGTCGGGAAGATATTATGGCTTCACTGAGGCTATGAAAAATATATATGTATCTGTAAAAGAGACCAGTGCAGTCTGAATAAATAATTCAGCCTAAAACGATAAGCGCTAAAAAAATATGATGCTATTCTGAGGATGGGTCTAGTCCGCTCTAATAAGTATCTAAATTCAGCAGTAACACGTATGTTTGAACTGAACTAAACTTCCATTTGCACTCCTAAAGAAATGCCTGGATAAATGGTTTGAAGTGATTAGCTTATCCACCAATGTATCTATCTATCTATCTACCTATCTATCTATCTATATATATATATATATCTATATATATATATATATATATATATATATATATATATTTATATGTATATATATATGGATATATGTATATATATATATATATATATATATATATATATATATATATATATATATATATATATATATATATATATCAGTGTGAGGGTGGACCAGGGAAACCAGTTAACACTGATGTGTCTTGCTGGTAGTCGCCTACTCTTGCTTTTATATATATATATATATACACAGTGTATATATATATATATATATATATATATATATATATATATATATATATATATATGTGTGTGTGTGTGTGTGTGTGTGTGTGTGTGTGTGCATGTGTCTGTCTTGCCATACTGAATTAGGCTACTGTTGAAACGAGATATTTGTCATATACTGTAATTTGTCGTCAAAGGCTTCTATCAGACTAAGCAAACTTGGGCACCATAGTACTTGTAATAGATATAGATATACATAGAGTGAGGAAATGAAAAACCTAAATATTGTTCAACTAAAGTTCATGTTTATCCAAGCCACTAATTCAGCTCTAATTAATTTCGCCCTTCAGGTAGTTATTCAGAGACTGAATTATATACTCAGCTCATATTTCTGTCAAAACTCTTATGTTCACCACTGAGTTCGTAATTTGTAGCTGATAATAATTTTCCCACGCACGTTGAGCAACTGCATAGTTGGTTTCAGCCTTTCTATTGCATCATATTATTTTTTTTTAAACTGTAACCTTTCCAGTTCATTAAAGTGACTGTACTGAATGAAGGACAATCAGCTTTCTTTTCATTTTTAGTTTTCTGTAAAAGAAAACCACTGAGGTTGCTTTTTGTCTGTCCGTCCGCCCTCAGATCTTAAAAACTACTTAGGGTAGAGGGCTGCAAACTGGTATGTTGATCATCCACCCTCCAATCATCAAACACCAAATTGCAGCCCTCTAGCTTCAGTAGTTTTTATTTTATTTAAGGTTAAAGCTAGCCATGATCGTGCGTCTGGTACTCCTACAGATGCCAACAACACAGGCCACCAAAGGACTGTGGCTGGAAGTTTCATGGGCTGCGGATGAGAGTTTCTTGGGCCGTGGCTGAGATTTTCATACAGCAGTATACGCTGTTTAGACAACTCGATTGCGCCGAAGAAACTTCGGCGCATTTTTTCCTTGTTTTTTAGTTATTTTCGAAAAGGACTTTCTAACAGACCACATTCGTATATGAAAGATTCTTTTTTCTTTCGTTACAAATAAAATTTTGGAATGATTAAGCATGAGAGAAAATTAAAACTGAAAAAATGATTTTAAATGATACTAAAAAGGTTGAAAATAGATTCATTTTTTCTTTTAAAAAATTCAGATTTATCAGATATTAGTGATTTCATACGTTTTAAAGCGATAAAATAATGAGGTTGCTCAGATTTTGAAAAAATGCTCTACTTGGAACCAGGAAAACATTAATGATTTTCACAGTTTTGTGGACACTAATACCTTAATGTAGAAAAGTAAAAATAAATGTATGCCTATGTATGTGTGCTCCTCTTGTGTGTATTAAATTCAGAAGCAATTTGTACTAAATTCAGAAGCATTGCTTGTTCTGAATTTTAGATAAAAACAAAGATAGGATTTTGCCTTCTTAAATCCTTTCAAATGTCAAAATTAATTATAGTAAAAAATTATTGAGCAGTTCTAGGAACTAATAAAAACTTCGCTTTCTTTGTGTACAGTGTGAAATGTCCCAGATATTTTTTCTTTCCAACTTCTAGCCTAATATGATTAGGAAACTTTGGAAGGGAAAGTAGAAAAAAAAAAACAAATAGCTACACAAGTTTGATAAAACACTGTAGAGCGAAGAGTCCAACGTTTTAATGATGAGAAAAAAAGTCTAGGAAAGTGAGTTAATTCTACGGAGGTCTCAGTTTGTTTAGAAAATTAGTCAACAGGCGAGAAGGGAGAAGATTTTTCTACAGCAACTCTGATCATATTTCTTTAAAACAATGTAGAACAGGAACTTCTGTGAAAGACCCCATGTCAAGATTTGCACTTTTAAATGACATTTTGTAAAGTTCTGTTTTAATTGTAACCATGTTTTCTATATGTATATATATATATATATATATATATATAGAATATATATGTATATATATATGTATGTATGTATGTATGTTTATAATACATACATTTATATCATATGTATATTTGTATATATATATATATATATATATATATATATTTAAATATATATATATATATATTTATATATATATATTATATGTATGTATGTATGTATGTTTATTTACATACATACATTTATGTTTATATAAATATGTATATATATATATATATATATATATATATATATATATATATATATTACATAGTTTATGTATGTATGTATGTATGTTTATATACATATACATTTATATATACATATGTATATAAATATATATATATATATATATATATATATATATATATATATATATATATATATATATATATATATATATATTATATGTATAGTCTGCTAAGTAAAGGACTATAAGTCGAAAGGTCTTGTAGCACTCCATTGTATCTCTATCCTTCGTGGATTTTGTCTTTATTTTTATACTCATCACGTTCCACATTTTCGTGATTCAGTTATACATACACACACACACACATACATACATACATATATATATATATGTGTGTATATGTGTGTGTGTGTATATGTGTGTGTGTGTTTGTAGCCTCTACAAAATCCACCTTTCTTGAAATTATTTGTTGTATCGAAACATTAGTCATACGGATGAACCCTGAAGAGTAGAGAGAGAGAGAGAGAGAGAGAGAGAGAGAGAGAGAGAGAGAGAGAGAGAGAGAGAGAGAGAGCTTATGGGCTTGTGAATATATCTGCCCTTTCACTGTTTGCGTAGACAAATTGACCCTGCCCATTCATATTTATGAGGAAGATTAGTGTTATGAGACTTTTCACTGGAGTGCGCAAGCTTTGTTGATATGAAAATTGAAATCTTTTCGTAAGCCAGTTCATAACCGTTGAGTAAATTTCGCATGTTATTCTTGGACGGTGAGCCCATAGGGCTAAGAATGACATACGTCCTATACCAAATAACTATTTGAATGATACGTTGACATTGCTTAGAGCAAATTCGACAAGTATAATGCTCATGCAATCTGTAAAAAGGGAAAAAATTGAATAAATACAATGCAGATGCAAGATGGTGTCCTGAAGTCAAAGAAGAGAAATATGAAGGTTTGGTGCAATAGAAATTATAAGGATACGAAACCTGACTGATTTTAGTTGATGATAAACAATTTCAGAAAATAAAATGGAAGTTATATTGTAAAAGCAGTTTTTTCTTCCAGTGAATTCCACATCATTTATCTTTTATTTTCAAGGCTGATCACAAACACGCGCACACACACGCACACACACATATATATATATATATATATATATATATATATATATATATATATATATATATATATATACACACACACACACTCACATATATATATATATATATATATATATATATATATATATATATATATATATATATATATATATATCTTCCAGAGCAGAATACAAAGCAAGGGGCATCAGATGGCGAAGTCTCGCGGCATTTTAACACTAACAAACAAAGTAAGTGTAAAAAATTTTAAAAGAAACTAAAAAAAAAAAGCGCCAGGTACCGTTTAAGGAAAAGGAAGGCAGATCGACTGGATGACATATACAGTATATTGACTGTTATAATTTCCATCATTTTTATTATTATTCAGAAGATGAACCCTATTCATATGGAACAAACCCAAAGGGGTCATTGACTTGAAATTAAAGCTTCCAAGGAATATGATGTTTATTGAAAGAAGATACAGAAGGTAATAGGAAATACAGAAAGAGGGGACCAGTTACTAAAAAAAATGAATTAACAAATTAAAAAGTAAATTGATAAAAATGTCCGTAAATTAAAAGCAGAATTCTTTTAGGGTAGTAATTCACTGCATCTGCGCTTGAACATTTGAGGTTCTAATTGCACAACATCCTCAGAGAGACTATTCTACAGTCCAACGGACCTCAGGAACCGAGAAGTTCGACAGCAAGGCACATTTACTCCATACTGGTGCTGCTGTTCAGCAAAACCGGTCGATCTCGGCAGGAAAAGAGGATTAGGGATCAATTGTGAATGTAAAAGATCTGTTAAAATACAACTCAAGAAAACTGACAAAGAAGAGATCATCCATCGATGGTCCAAGTCTTAATTACTAATGTTAGGAAACAGAAACGTACCACCACGAACCACTGTGTCTAAAAGAAGACAGATAACCCAAAACAGGTTGCACTGTTATAAATATAAGAGGTCTTATGTACTATACTTAACTCCCATGTGGCATTTGGTGACACTTTCATTAGAGGTTTCTCAAAAGGAAGATGTGAGTCAAAAATTACACCATGGCTGGTCATTTGCTCTAATCTTGATAACCTTTCTAGGGAAATACCTTATTAAAATACCCATCAGTATCTCATTTTACCTGTTCTTGGAATCTGGATCTGCTATAGCATCTGAAATATTAAATGCCTAATAAGCTTCAATGATGCGATCCCAGTTGGCTCTAGATTTCATCCAGACCGTTATTCCATTGGTGGCATTAGAAATAATCTGATTGACAGATATGTCTATTTCAATAGCACAATGGTCGAAAATGCCTATGAACTCTCAGACCTTGCACTTCACGATATGAGGTCTAATCTGTTACCAGAAATGTGTGTTGGTTCCTCAGTTAACTAAAAAAAAATCGGAGGATACACAGAACTCAACAGCAGACCGACCATGTTGATCTGCGGAATCTGAATTAAGCGACTCGCTGTGTTTTGCATTACAGTCTCAACAAATGCTAAATGAAACTTTTGAATCCTGCGACTGAACATTACTAATCCTTTCCAAGTGACAA
>NC_089799.1:21642427-21649927 GCF_040412425.1 Macrobrachium rosenbergii
TTCTTGGGGTTCGCTCATGAAAGGAAGGGATACGATATCATTTGAAAGTTAGTATGAAATCACAAGCGGATCCAGAAAAGTTTCATGGGGAGCACACCAATTTTCATATTATACATGTGTGTGTGTGTATATATATATATATATATATATATATATATATATATATATATATATATATATATATACATATATATATAAATATATAATATATATATATATATATATATATATATATATATATATATATATATATATATATATATATATATATATATATATATATATATATATATATATATATATATATATATATATATATATATATATATATATATATATATATATATATATATATGTATATATATATATATATATATATATATATATATATATATATATATATATATATATATATATATATATATATATATATATATATATATATATATATATATATATATATAAATATATATATATATATATATATATATATATATATATATATATATATATATATATATATATATATATACATATATATATATTTCTATAGTAGAATTTTTATTTTTCCCATTTTTATATTTCTCATTTATGATATTATTATCTAAATCTTCAATATTATTATTTCGTCATTATTTTTCATGGGGAGGGACGTGCCCAGGTGCCCCCTCCCCCTTGGATCCGCTAGTGTACGAAATGGAAGTGCTTAATATTCATTTCAGGTAAAAGACTTGCTTTTCGTTGAGTAGCAAAGGTAGAAAAAATAAACAATATAAAATTAAATGGGAAAACCGAAATGATTTGACGGAAACTAGATATATAATTGTTCATATTAATAATCTGAATTAATAATAGCATAACGGCTCACGTAAATAGCCACATAAAGAAGAACATATCCAACTCAACATATGGATCAAATTGGATCATTTTAAAATACCGGACCTTTCATGAATGATGAAAAGAAAAAAACAAATGTTTATAGATATGCTAAGAAGCATAATAATGATTAAGAAAACAAAACAAAACAAAATATATATATATATATATATATATATATATATATAAATATATATACGAGTATATATATATTCCTTTTTTCATTTAAAAATACGTTTAACCGTAAGAACCATGGACCACCCTATCTCCCGATAATACCAAAGATGTCTTCCCTGTGAAAGTTTTAGTGAATATTATGAAAACGAGGCTAAATACTATTCGTGACATAAGATGGTAACCGAGCAGACTGA
Source organism: Macrobrachium rosenbergii (assembly GCF_040412425.1). Taxonomy (NCBI): domain Eukaryota; kingdom Metazoa; phylum Arthropoda; class Malacostraca; order Decapoda; family Palaemonidae; genus Macrobrachium; species Macrobrachium rosenbergii. The sequence continues at coordinate 21,643,675 of NC_089799.1, forward strand.
GGGTTAAATATGGCTTGTGAAAGTTGGACAGGAAGGGACCGTAAATCATTTAGAATTGCACGTTAGGGAAAGATCCGTAACATTACTCTCCAATAAATAATAACTTATGAACCTGAACTGGTACAGCAGCGTCATTCTACGGAAAGTCAATATTTTTTGTGAGTAATGAGTTATGTAAGATTCTGCACAATTAAGATTGCCTAATTTTTATCAGGTAATAATGTGGACAAAGTAACAGAATTGATCTTGATAATAAATTGTAGGAAACGGTGGTAATGTTAGATATTCTCCTAATTACTGATACAGAGAGGGATAGAAGGGTGAACAAAGCTGGTGATCAACATTCTATCTCGTTAAAACAACGCCACTGTCCTTACATTTTTCTCTTTCTCTCTTCTCTTCTGAATCCTCTTACTTAGCAATGATATTCACTGCAATGATCATATTCATCGCAAAAAACTACTCGTGAGCTGAAATGAATTCGCGAGGAGTAACGAGAATTCAGCGGGGAAAGAGAATTCTGACGTAAACCTAGTGTCCTTTTTACCCTTGGCATTATCATGGAAATGAAGCCACGTTCAAAAGGGAAATACAAAAGTCGATGACGAAAGTTAGCTAAAATTTTACTCCGGGTTCTTCCAGTCCCTGTTTTCATTATCATTTGAAATTCAAGTTCACAGTGCTCTGTCTCTTATATTTTTCATACTTTTTTTCCTCTCTGCTTATGATTTCCTAGACAAAGGGGAAAATATACTAACCTAAAAGAATATTCATAGTTTTTCTAGGCATCCGCGATACATTTTTCGTCGAAAAATTCAGTTATATTTTTACAGGACTTCATTCCTATGGATGTACCGTTACTTACTTATGGTTGCAGACACCGACTCAAATGGAACTAATATGCGAAAAATCCATTGCAGTCTAGAAGCTATTTTTGCACTTGCTGATCTATTTGACATTTGACACAATTTATTCCGAGAATGATATTATTTGGAAGATCATTAATACATATTTATCTAATGTTATTGATAAAGCACTGCAATCGCGTGTTTTAATACACAGTCTCCCTCTCCCGCATTACTTATCCATTTATAATGCTATAGTCAATATGAAACAGATTTCATAGAGAAAGTGTGTGTATATGTCTAAATCTATATCTATATCTGTACCTTTCTATCTATTAAAAAACAACCTCCCTGCATCGGCCTACGTAGAAGAGACAAATGAAGAATAAAGTCACTAAAAGATTGAAAATACATCCCGACATTATTAAGAAATGAAAATGTCAAGACAAATTTTAGTGCCCGCAGCATCTTAATTGTGAGTCTTCTCAGCAGTAGTTGATTACATAGGGACACCGCATGCTAAACATAACAGCTGACAAAGTTGCGATATCCAGGGAGAATCTCAATAATCAAATAGTCCTACACACCAACCCTCTCTCGCCATCAGCTGATGCAATAAAACAACAATAATATGTGAACAGGAATAGAAAGTTTTATTTTGTATAAAAAAGCAACATACTCAGTTAAGTTACTGGGTATCTAATTTAATATTAAAAGTTCAGAGAAAAAAGTTTTTCTGACATGAGTCGCATATCTTTTTTTTTTTCAGATTTTATGAAGCACTTAACTGACTTGTCAGTAGCTTTAGGGTATCTTGAAGTTGTTTAATATTTGGGGTATTCTTCTCTCAGCAAGATTTATATACTTCCAAGGAAGAATCTAAGACTGATAGTTTTTCAAGGTTCCCTTTGCACCTTTTCAAAATTTCTTGAAGCTAGTTTTTTTCTGCAATAGAGTAGCGACATCCAAAGAGGGTTTTAACCATTTCAAAAAAGTCTTTGTTATTTAAGATGCTTATTGCAATATTTTTCAGTGCCTGAGCGGGAGGAGAGAGAGAGAGGAGAGAGAGAGAGAGAGAGAGAGAGAGAGAGAGAGAGAGAGAGAGAGAGAGCAGAATCAGAAAATTTCTTTCGAGTTTTACTCCAAGAATTTTCTCATAAGATACTTTTCAGACATTATACTTCAAGTATAATGCACAACAGATAGATTAGGTTTTCCTTTTACAGCACGATGCTTGTATCTATTTTTCTCTTCTGATTTCTTTGACTACCCTTTAAAAATGTGAACATATTGCTGCCTTCCTTTTAAGGATCAAGTCATGTCCTTTTTTTCTTTCGTGCTCATTGTTCCTCTTTTCATTACCGCTGGCTTTCAGCATGAAATTTGCTTCAAAAGATGTCAAAAGAGTAAGTTACGAAAAAAAAAAAAAAAAAAATTCCGTGAAATACGTCCTCCAAGGAACGAAGACATATCTCTAATACTTTATTAAATATTTTTTAATGGACATAAGTTCTTGTAAGGAAAGGCAAGCTTTTCATATATATTTTTTTATTGTACACAGAAATTATTTTCAGCAATGAGAAACTTGTGATATACTTCGCAAGCAGAATCATTTTTCTCCTTTAATAAAACGGATGGCTGAACAGGAATATTTGTTTTGCAAGATATCATTATGGATTCTAAATATATATTTTCAAGATATATTAACAGTTATTAAGAAAAACTTGCTGATTTCTTAGTTCCATTAAATCTATCAACTAAGGCAACTCCTCCTATAACTTCATAAACAGGATCAAGGTCTTGCTATTTTCTTGGTTCAATGAAATCCATCAACTAGGGCAATTCCTGCTATAACTTCATAAGAACACTGAAGGCCTTAAACAGAACGATGGATTTCAGACGCGCATAAACTTGGAAACAAAACTTTTGATGGCATATTCAATATAAGTTCCTCGACTTTCTCTCAGAGTTCTGTTTTAGATATATTTCCTCTTTCCCTTGATCGACGTCAACGATATTTTTTTGTTATTGACGACATAGGAAGGCTGAGAAGAAATTCTGCATTGTGTTACCCGTCACCCCTTTGATATGTTAATCTAATCTCAAGGCCGAAAACAACGGAATAAGAAGAGAAAATATATTTAAAGCCTTTCTTTGTTGCAGAGGATAGGCCAGTGGATATATGAGGGTTTCAGTACGTCGTTTCTCTGAAATGTGGATTTCAGAACTAAATGTTTAGATGTTCTTGTTTAATAATAATCTTTACTAATGAAGCTGTTGTTTCACTTTCTACGTAATATGACGCTCTAATTTTTTTTTGTTCTAGGTCAAGAAATACTTATGTTTTAAAACATTTTTAATTTTTATTTTATTTGATTGTAATTTTTCAATTTTTTTCTGAGATTTGCACAATGAGTTGAAAGAATATATTTTGATTTCAGAATAAATCCTTAACTACAGGTAACTAACTCTTAATGGATGCTCATTTTATCTTTTAAGTAGCCTATTATTAATGGTGCATAATTTTTCAAGGGCTGTATTTTAGATTTTTTTTTCGTTTATTTTCAAATGAGCCACAGCTAGCTTTCAAACTCCGGTGTTTTACAATTTCACAGCAAAACATTATTCTTACGGTCAGCAATTTGATTTTCAAAGCATTGAGTTGTGCTACATAAATAACATATGGAAGTAAAAAGTTAGAATAATATTAAAATATTGGCAAGCATAAAGAAAATTAACTGTAATTTATCCACACACAGATATGTTCATGTATAACTGCGTGACTTTAGAATAATAGTGGAAAGTCACGGCATCTTCTAATTTCATGCAAGGACCTCATATATACATTTACACAGTATACACATATATATATATATATATATATATATATATATATATATATATATATATATATATATATATATATATATATATATATATATAAAGAGCCCATAAGAACACCAAAAGGGTAGAAAGTTATAGCTATATTTCGGAGACACTATATCCCTCAACCTGCCTGTTTAGGGAGACAGACAGTGTCTCCGAAACATAGCTATAGCTTTCTACCCTTTTGGTGTTTTTTTAGCTCCTTTTATTAGATGGATTTCTGTTTTAACAGAAAATATTTCACAGTCATATATGTAAGTCTAAATATGTATATATATACAGTATGTATATATATATATATATATATATATATATATATATATATATATATATATATATATATATATATATATATATATATATATATATATATATATATATTATATATATATTATATATACATATATATATATATATATATATATATATATATATATATATATATATATATATATATATATATATATATATATATATCTGTATATCTGTGTGTATGTATGTGTATTTTTTGCAGATAAAATATAAATATCGTTGATAAGAGGCACAGAGAAATACATAAATTGATGACTTTTGTTCACTCTTCTTTTGACCTGTCCTTGAAGTTCTTAGCAAAACTGCCGATCCAAAGAGGCTTCAGTGAAATTCTCTATTGCATTATCCTTCGCCCTTTGTCATGCTAATCTAATCTCGAGGCCGAAAAGCACAGGATAAAAGGAGGAAAAGTTGCAAAAGTCTCTGTTTGCTAAAGTGGAAACGAAAGCGAATTCTGGCGACAATAATGGTACTTTGTTAATTTGGATGTGAAACTGAACGTTAAGAAGATGATTTAGATATGATTTATATATATATATATATATATATATATATATATATATATATATATATATATATATATATATATATACAGTAATCTGATGTAGTCTTTCAACCTATTTGCCTAATTTGCTATTTAATTTTTTTGAATGTAAAAAGTTTTATTTAATTGTCATTCAGTTTTTCATAGAGTTTACAAACTATATCTATCTATCTATCTATCTATCTATCTATCTATCTATCTATCTATCTATCTATCTATCTATCTGTCTGTCTGTCTGTCTGTCTATCTATCTATAAGTCTATCTAATTATTGATACGAAAGTAAATCTAAGTACATATCTTCTCCTATAAAAGTATGTTGAAAGCATTATTTTTCAGAGATCTGAAACTAGTTCGCCATATTTTCTCTTAAATTCTAATGGATGTTTTTGGTAAAAAAAATTATGTTGATCTATTATCTGAACTAAAACGCCTTAAGGGTATGGCGCTTTTAGACGTACTAAGTTCAATCTTTATCCTCAGTGAGCTGCATCATTTCCTGCCTCAAATACCGTTTTTATGGCACATGTGTATCGTATACTGAGAGAGAGAGAGAGAGAGAGAGAGAGAGAGAGAGAGAGAGAGAGAGAGAGAGAGAGAGAGAAATTTAAATGTAGGTTGGTCGCAGTTGGTTACCTTTCATTATTTAAATGGCTATACCTTTATTTCCTCGCGATATGTTTTCATGTAGTTTTACATTTGATCGAACAAAGATTTTACAGAAAACTGGCACACAGATATATACATTCTCTCTTTATTTCAGCTTCAAAAATATCTACATAAACTACGACATTCTTTCTTTTGTCTGACTGCTGCGCAAAACAGCAAACGGTGGAATGAAACCACCGAAATGAAAGGATTATTCGGTAACAGCAGAGTTCACAGGTAAATCTCGCGCCCAAATAGCATTGCTAAATGTAAATGAAGTCACGTTTACACCGAGTCCGTAAAAGTCGGCCTCGAAAGTAATCAGAGTTTTAATGAATATTGTTACAATTCCTATCCTCAATGTCATTTTTAAAACTGTCGTGTGTAATACCTTGTTTCTCGTTTGTCCATTTCTTTATTTTTGGCGCGTCATTCATTTGAAATCCAAATTCGTTGGAGTAGTTATCAGGATCCCAGGGAAAAATATTCAGACAAAAAAGTGTATTGCGTGGCTTTGTGAATAACCAAGTCGATAATGTATTCTATAAAGATACCGGTGGAGCCTGGACATTTTTTCATTCTCCGAAATTAGAGAAGATTTAAATATATGTTTGCAGAGAATTTTATTCATTACTTCACTATTAATTTGAATATTTACTTATCGTGCTGCCGTGGAGACGTGTTAATTTCAGGGAGGTTTGGGTAACTTGTGGGAAATATTTAAATTCCCCTGGGTAACTAATTTCTTTTTTTAGTTATGGAAACTCGTACACAGTAATTTCTCTCTCTCTCTCTCTCTCTCTCTCTCTCTCTCTCTCTCTCTCTCTCTCTCTCTCTCTCTCACTTATGCACACACACGTACGCATACAAACACACACTATCTTTCTCTCTGTCAGTCTGCCTCTCCTGCAATCCATAAACGAAAGAGACTTATCAGCAAAGATGAGTGATACAAAAGCGCTAACGAGCAAGCAGTAAAAGACAAACAGAGACAGCTACTGGCGCAACATAAGACACAC
>NC_089799.1:21654927-21702427 GCF_040412425.1 Macrobrachium rosenbergii
ATCAAGAGATTGCAAACACAAGAACACAAAAAATATACAAAAGATTTATCAAAACAATTTCACTAAGGCAAAAATCTCTTAATTTTCCTTATGGTAATAATAAGTAAAATTCACTTTACCTTAAACAAGCTTGTGAAAACTTTTGCAAAATCTACTCAAAATGTAGCTGCTTGAGATACACAAAACACACCTCTGATAGGTGCCTTACACACTTTTCCTCCATTCAGATCTCAAAAGCTAAAATTAATACCAGTGACCACACAAATTTTTACGTTAATATCTCTCTTTTGAAGAGAGAGAGAGAGAGAGAGAGAGAGAGAGAGAGAGAGAGAGAGAGAGAGAGAGAGAGAGCCACATGAACGGTCTCCGAAATCAGAATGAGCAAATTTTTGGATTCCAGTTAGAAATGAAACAATCAGATGACATCATTGTTCCTGAGCAAAATGTTTTGGGGCCAATTAACGCGTTAGAACAACGCGTGATCAGAGCAACTTAATCTTACAAAACATGACGTAATCGATCGAGACATGTGCATTTACACTCAACAAGGCATACATGACTCGAGCAGAAAACTGCACAGGACGAAGCTCTCAACGAAATCCTAACATGATCAAAACAGATTGCAGCTGGTTAATCATAAATGGCATGTTTTTAAAACAAAATGAAGAACCAAAGTTGGTTTACAGAACAGCACATGAAACGTTGCGAAATCATTAGTCTTTCTCTCGTATGAGACAAAATCTTACACTACTTGAGTGCTATTCCGACCTGTCAACACTTTACCTTTTGCGACGACAACTGAACCATAACACAACATATGAAATCACGTGTGCAGAACACATGTTGCTGGGAGACAAAATGCGCAATCACATACTACGTTATTATTAAAACGTATTACTAATTCTAAAGTACGTTGTTACGTTATCTAAATCACTAACTCTTTTGAGATCTGACATGAAACTGCATACGATATTTCAACAAATATTATCATTACACATAATGCATTATAGCAAGAATAGTAAATGTATCAAAATCATGAAAGATATATATATATATATATATATATATATATATATATATATATATATATATATATATATATATATATATATATATATATATATATATATATATATATATATATATATATATATATATATATATATATATATATATATATATATATATATATATATATATTTCTGACTCACGTCAGGATCAACCAGGTCTCTCAGGTATTCCATATATATATATATATATATTCTGTTCCACACGTGATTGTGTGTTATGATTTCTATATATATATATATATATATATATATATATATATATATATATATATATATATATATATATATATATATGAATTTCTGACTCCCATCAGGATTGAACCCAGGTCTTTCAATTGAAAGACCTGGGTTTCAATCCTGATGGGAGTGAGAAATTTATTTCTGTTCCAAACTTGATTGTGTGTTGATTATTATATATATATATATATATATATATATATATATATATATATATATATATATATATATATATATATATATATATATATATATATATATATATATATATATATATATATATATAAAAATTTCTGACTCACATCAGGGTTGAACCCAGGTCTTCAATTGAAAGACCTGTATATATAACTGAATCACGAAGATATGGAACGTGATGAATATATAAATAAAGGCAATAGGCACGAAGGGAAAAGTTAAACACGCAGTGGATGCCAGGCCTTTCGAGTTACTGTCCTTTACTTAGCAGTAAGTCGAAAGGTCTAGCAACCACTCCGTTTTTTCACTTTTCCTTCATTGGCATTTATTTACACACATTTATTTACACACACACACACACACACACACACACATATATATATATATATATATATATATATATATATATATATATATATATATATATATATATATATATATATATATATATAAGAAATACAGACAGAAATGGAGGCCCACAAAAAATATCATTGTAAGTATTAATTCCAGAAGATTTGTTGATAATGAAGAATCAATGGGTTACCGTAATTCTGTTATAGAGGCGACAAATGGAAAATCGTTCACATAAGAAACGATCCAAAAAGAAGTATGAAAATATTCGCCTGAAGCAGTGTCTAAAAAAATTTACATTGTTTTCATAAGTTGTCTGGAAGTTTAAACGATAGTATTGGGAAAATGTCGTCCATTTTTCAGTGCAATGGGGATTAATGTGTTCCAGTTATTGGCATCTGTTACCATAAAAAAAATAGTAACATAACCCAGGAAATTTTTTTCTAACATTTTGAAGAAAGGCTTGGAGTATATGGTATTAGATAAAAGGCGGTTTAAAAGATATTTACAAGAAATTGACGTGAAAACAAATTCTTATGGAACAATGATTAAATAAACGATACATATGAGACGAGGAATATATTCTTGATATCTTTAGGCTAAATAGAAATATAATGAAGACATTACTTGAATACCATTCGAATAAGGGGATTTGCTTAGGAAACTACTATTTTTAGTTGTAATGTTAAGCTCTAGAAGTAATAGGTGTTCCCCCATAAGTACCAGTCTTGAATCTTATTACATAATAATAATAATAATAATAATAATAATAATAATAATAATAATAATAATAATAATAATAATAATAATGTACAAACAAACTTCGATACAACCCTACTAGATTTAAGACGGAAAATAAAAAGAAAATTATCCTTTCTAGTCACGAGCGTGCGCGCGCACACACACCCCACATACATACATACATATGCACTTAAAGCACACACACGCACACAAAAAAAAATATATATATATATATATATATATATATATATATATATATATATATATATATATATATATATATATATATATATATATATATATATATATATATATATATATATATATATATATATATATATATATATATATATATATATATATATATATATATATATATATGCAAACAACATTCTCAATGGCATTTTTTCTAGCTTGAAATGGAGGTTTCTAGGCAGGTGAAACTTTTCTTTCTCCGATATGTCTTTAGAGGCGAAGTTGCTAGTTCCACGCCTTTTTCATAGCTCAAACTGTAAGGGATGTACAACGTAAACCATGGGCCCAATAAATGCCACGGCAGGTACTCTCTCTCTCTCTTTTCTCTCTCTCTCTCTCTCTCTCTCTCTCTCTCTCTCTCTCTCTGTATATATATATATATATATATATATATATATATATATATATATATATATATATATATATATATATATATATATATATATATATATATATATATATATATATATATATATATATATATATATATATATATATATATATATATATATATATATATATATATATATATATATATATATATATATATATATATATATATATATATATATATATATATATATATATATATATATATATATATATATATATATATATATAAATATATATACTTCTATAACAGTGAATGTTTCCTGCTAAAAAATTTTGAAATAAACCTGAGATATCTTGTACAATCTGTTTCACGTTTACCTCAAAATTTGTTCGCTAGAGCATTCACGTTTATGCATATGGTAACATAACCAACATTTTTTATGCTTCAAAACATATTTGTGCTTGTGCAGTCTACTGTAACAAACACAAAAGATATGCCTTTCAATTAAATTTTCTTCAAACAATAAATACTTCCGCAACAACTATGTTCTTTTATTTGAGCAGTATTTGCTAACTCCTCCATTTATTTACTCAGTAAAATATATATGAATAAAAATATTGAAATTGTACGTTTTTTCTCGAGTGAGTGAAACCATTACAGAGATGTATATGAATTCATTCAACAATAAATGTTTGAGTGTATGTGTGTGTGTGCGTGTGCGTGTGTTTTTTTTTTTTTTTTTTGCATATTCAGAATGTGATTTTTTGATATAAGTAATCCCTGTATACACGATAATTTTTTTTTTTACAATTTTGCAGCTTTTATCTGTTGCGGAATACAACGGTAAAGCGACTATGCTAGAGAGGGTCCCAAATTACAAGTTATTAAGGTTCATCTTACTTTACACAAATGACTTGCTTACTTATTCTTCTGCTCCCTACTCGTTAGCATATGATTCTGGTCTTCACGATTTTTTTCCCTTCCCTTATTTTCTAATCTAAGCTTGTTCTTGGCCTCGCTCTCTAGTACATTTTTTGCAAAAGATTTTCTCACTAGATATCTCTGATAAGTCTGTAAATTTCTAAAAATATTCAAAAGTTCAGGTGTTCAGCCGTCAGAGAATTTCGCATGACTGTCAACTTTAATTGGAAGGAATGGGGCATGGTTTTGTGAAAATTGCCTCTAAAAATACGGGACCCACTCTAGCTGTAGTATGTGTTTTCTAAAGATCAGTTCTAGCTGCTTTGAGTTGCGGCGATTTTTTTCTTAATTATTCTACAATATGAGTTTTAGGAGGAATAAAGAGATGGACCCTTAAAATGTTTTGGACAGATGGTGTGAAATGTTCTTGAAGGTGTTTTACATATGTTGAATTATCTCTTTTCACTCTGCTCATTTTACTGGAGTTCATATAATTTTCAATGAATTTTCCAAGAACCCGTACCTCAAAAAAAAAAAAGCTATGACGCGCTCTGTAGTTTATGCTTGATTTTTTCTAATCCGATTAACTCGTCTTTTGAAAAGTGGATCTCTCATCTCCTTTGGGATTACTTCGTTCATAAAATGGAAGAGATTTTCTGCAAAATCTTCATAATATATGTACAGCAATAAGAGTACCAATTTTATTTTTCACTCTAAAACAGCTAAGACGCTCTTCAGTTTATTCTTGCTTTTCGTCTACTCAGTAACTTGCCTTTCAAAAGCTAGCGCTGTTTTGTCCTTTGGGATTACATAGTTTACAAAAAGGGAAGGATTTGTCCACAGCTTCCTTCATAATATGTGCCAGGTAATAAGCATCACAAACTGATTTTTCCTCTAAGGAGAAGATACAACGGTCTTTACAGTTTGTACTCTGTTTTTTTTTTTTTTTTTTTTTTTTTTTGTTCAATACTTACGTCCCCAATAACCAGTCTGTTAAAAGTACTTTTCCTGAGGGATTACATCATGACCATTTTCCTTCCAGCTTATTTTCTGCCTTTCCTCGAGGGTACTGAATAATTCGGGGTTCAGTTTATCCGCTCGCAGGCCACAAATTGAAAGTGATGTTGATGGCAAGAAAAGCTGACTTGGCTCCAGTGCTAAAAGAAACACGGACAACTGTCTCTTACTCTTGTTCGATATTATAAAAACACAAAAGCTGCGTGTACGGAGATGGAAATGTAACACACTTTTACCCTCGGGGAAAACTTATTTCCGACGACAAGGCCCTACGATGAAAGAGACAACCTTTCTAAGCAAAGTTTTGTGCCTTTGTAATAGAGAGCAGAATCATTGTAATACAAACGACATCCTAGTCTTTCAAGTTCTCGTTATATGACGGAATGAAGTTTTAATGGTAGTTCTTATGGAGGAAGTTTTGCCACTTTGTTGATGTGAAATGAAATGAACTACCTTCTTTTATCATATTCCCATATCATAGACTGTCCTCTTTCTTGTTTGAGATTTCCGTAATATTTCCGTCTCTTATTTTCTCTCATTATTTGCTTTTGTATTCTCAGTGACTTTCTTAGTTCTCATTTTGCTTCCACAGCGAAAAATATCCACCGTCTAATGTTTCGTATCCAAAAAATTGTTTATAAATAACTTTTTTTTAAAATTTAGCACTTGTTTTTTTCATATAAAAAACTTCGTGGGGTAACCCGCAACGATTTTTTAACCACACGTTCATATCCCCCATTTCTCTTGCCGTTTAGGAGAGCTTAATGTCATGTTATGCCCCTTTTCTGCCGTGGCAGGAAAATTACTTTTGCAGCGTAATAAGCTTCCAAAATGTTTTTCCCGATCACTTCTCTCTCTCTCTCTCTCTCTCTCTCTCTCTCTCTCTCTCTCTCTCTGGGTGCTCTCAAATACACTGTACCCCGCTGATTCGACTTATTCTTTATTCTTCCTTCTTGTATATTCAATGACACACGATCCATTTGAATCTTTTAGTATCCGTGTTCCTTTTTTAAATACTTTTGTCTCGATGTCACTCTAAATTTTATTTTCATTTTGTTACCATTCCTTATGCAATTCATTTTTTATAAAACCCATTACTTTTTCGGATTACGAAATTTTTTCTTGTTGATATTCACACACGTCTCTAAAATTATCTCTCTGACTTATTTTCCATTACGGCAGAAGAAGAATGTCTATGAAGGGAATTAGCTGACCTTTAATAGCTCTCGATGTTTCACTTTGTTGGAGTGATGATTTCAAAGCAAACACCGTGGTAGTAGGATTGGTAATTTGGTGAATTTTTTTATCGTTTGCTAGACTCCTTGCATTGCATGCAGATTCAACACATGTAAATTCTGCATTCGTATTTTTGCTCAGAGGCCCAAAGTACTGCATTACATCCAATTCGAGAGAATTAAGCAACGAGTTTGAAAATCCTGGCCATCTAAGTTAGGTTCAAAGTATATGACTTAATGCTTCTTCCTCTATGTCCCCAAGCTATTCGTTGGGGGAGTCGGTAGAGCTGGGGACTGGCATTCGCTAGACCGGAGTTCGATTCCCCGGCCGGCTGATGAAGAGTTAGAGGAATTTATTTCTGGTGATAGAAATTCATTTCTCGTTATAATGTGGTTCGGATTCCACAATAAGCTGTAGGTCCCGTTGCTAAGTAACCAATTGGTTCTTAGCCACGTAAAATAAGTCTAATCCTTCGGGCCAGCCCTAGGAGAGCTGTTAATCAGCTCAGTGGTCTGGTAAAACTAAGGTATACTTAACTTCTATGTCCCTAGAAGACATAGGCATATTTAAAGAACCAATAGTTAAAAGAGCCTTTACCCTCGGAAAACAACATAGTAATTATTCATAAATTACTCTTCATAACAGTGGGCTGTTTGCCGTATTACCTACTTTTGTAAATACTAGCAATAAGATAGTTGATCTTCACTTTTGTTTATGTATTTTTCTATAAAACTACTATAATGTAACAATACTGTATCTTTTAACCTTTATGTTACTATGATCATGTATTGAAAAATACAGGAGAGCTCAGGGTCTTCTCGAATTTTTCGTTCACCTTTCCTGCGAGCGCTCCTTTACGTTTACTACTCAAAAACCTTACATTTTTTGCTATAAAATATTGCTGTTACCTAAAAGTTTTTATTTCTGATGACTAGAATTTTATTACTCATATGGTTTTTAGTTTTCTGTAAAAGAAAACTATTGTGCCGGCTTTGTCTGTCCGTCCGCACTCTTTCTGTCCGCACTTTTTGTGTCTGCCCTATCTTAAAAACTACTGAGGCTAGAAGGCTGCAAATTGGTATGTTGATCATCCACCCTCCAATCATCAAATACCAAATTGCTGCCCTCTAGCCTCAGTAGTTTTTATTTTATTTAAGGTTAAATTTAGCCATAATCGTGCTTCTAGCAACGATATAGAATAGGCCACCACCGGGCCGTGATTAAAGTTTCATGGGCCACGGCTCATACGGTCTTATACCGAGACCTCTGAAATATAGATCTACATTTTCGGTGGCCTTGATTATACGCTGTAGAGAAAACTCGTTTGCACCGAAGAAACTTCGGCACATTTTTTACTTGTTGTTGATTGTTACTGACGCTACCTTGAAAACTCTTATAAATGAACGTACTATAACTTTAAAGAACTAACTACAGCCTTTAAATTACAATGGAAAAATAGTTTTCTCATTCTCGGCCAAATTTCCCACAACAAATTCCTAAAATGAAGGAGATCACTGCATGAAAACGATTGAATTTTGCAATAATCAGGCGTCCTTTCACTACAATGAAGTGTGAAATATGAATAACTATTTACTGGCATATTTTCTCGGTTGTTACGCCCCCTCTATACAGTACATGTAGTATATTATTTATGCCTCATAAATCTGTCCGTAAAATCTGGTAATGTTAACTAAACTAAAGAAATACTGAGGAGTCACACTGACAATCGAACACATATGCTTAGAAACACAAATACATACATACATATATACACACATACATATATACATACACATAAACACATGGAAACTAGGTTGTTTATAAAGTTGACCTCTCCAGCTTGGAGGTCATCAATTATCTATAATTGAATCACTGGACAAAATTTGGTGATTTTCAATAAATGGTGTATTTCCCGACCCAGCGTTTGCTACTTATTCAAGAAATAATTTTGAAGGACTATAGGGTTTATTTACAGAATCTTATTTAAACAAACGTAAATTCAAAAGAAAAAGAAAACTGTTCTCGCTTTCTTTGACGTCGCACTTGTGTTCAGTGTGCTGGAATTAGCTTCAAGTCACTTAAAATGTTGCTTTACGAAATATGCTGTTTATATAGAGAATAGGACTTGGTGCTTTACATACCTGACAACTTGGCACGAAGTTAAAGGCTTCTGTACTTCTTAAACTGGGAGATGCCTTTGTTCAATTATGGGCCACTTGCATCCAATGTTTGGTGGGCGACGCCACTCACTCTAAGGAGAGAAAAGACACACTTAAAGAAATTACACACACACAGATATATATATATATATATATATATATATATATATATATATATATATATATATATATATATTATATATATATATGTATATATACATATATATGTATATATATGTACGTATTTATATATATATATATATATATATATATATATATATATATATATATTATGTATATATATATATATATATATATATATATATATATATTTACAGATATACACACACACACACACACATATATATATATATATATATATATATATATATATATATATATATATATATATATATATATATATATATATGTGTGTGTGTGTGTGTGTGTGTGTGTGCATGTGTGTGTGTGTACAGTCTAATTAAAATTTGTTGCATATATAGCCATCTTATTGATATAAGTGTAAAAGAATTTAGTTTAATTTTTTTCAGTTACAACTTCCTGCATTAACATGTGTTATTTTATTTCATATACTATCTAGTAAGCATCACTTCCTCTTTCTCTCTCATTCTGCTTTGACACAGAGAGAGTCTCCGCGTGAACCCTTGTCATGCCAAGTCAATGGCATTCTAACGCCGTCCACATGAATGTGAATAAAGAAAAAAATGTACCGCCGTCATTCCTAGTGTTCAAGACCAGAATATTTTTTTTCTTTTTTTCAAGAGCAAAAGCGCTTTGAAGTGCTGAGATAATGTAATACAGAATGGATTGCATCTAATTATTTCCTTTCTACTGACAGTTAAGGATATGAAAGAGAAATTCGTGACCTTGACTTGTAACTACTCATATAGAGGAAACCTATATCTATGTCATCACTGCACAATAATTCCTCTCACGGAAATGCTCCCTAAACTTTCCTCTCCAGTTTAAAGAACCAGAAAGGGTTTTATTCTACCTCAAGTATTTCTCTGTTGTTCGTCCATTATTGAATTCAGTCGTTCTTTGATTCCCTTCCAGAGAAACTGTAAAATTTTCAGATATCATCATTCTCAGAAATTCAGGCTTATTGCTTATATTGCAGCATCAGTTTGTGTTATACTGGTATATTATAAGGCAATGCATTTTTTAAAATAATACTGCCTAACAAATAAGTGCAATCATCTCATGTTTATTTTAATTCTCTAAAATACTCTTTCACTGAATTTTCGGTTGTTTAATTTTTTTTCTACCTATACTCGCTTCTCTATGTCTCTTGTAAGGTCTTTATTAGGTCTAAAATCCTAACATAGATTTCCCCTCCTCTTTTATAATATTTGTTATATCACTACCTATGGTTAAGGGTTTTGAGTAATTTTCCTTTACCCTCTCTCTTGTCTCTTCCTCATGTTGAAGTTCCACCAGTTAATATTTGCTCCCTTTCGTTATTTTACAATTATTCTGGGTCTACCTAATTATATGTTAACTGTGTTATCAATTGGAATCTTACGTACATCTCACACAACATCAGATCAGATTAATTCGTAATACTCACTTCTTTCTTATTTATCCTATGTTCACAAGGATATCTTCAACTGATAATCATATATGCTTTTAAAGCTTATTTGTTTGTAGCTATCTAATTATGTTCGACCAAATATGATACTGGAATAGAAAACTGCCATTATTCTCTCTTTATTTTGAATCTCCTTAGTTTATATGATATAATGTTCAGCGACAGAAACGTTATTTCAAAATTTACTTTATCTTGAAAAAAAAAAAAAAAACTTTATTGCTCTTTCACTCACAGCAATCATTTTCATATGAAATTTAAATTCACGTTTCCAAAAATAGGATAGAAAATTAAAAACGCATTTGCTCTGAAACTGCTTTTTGAAAAAGCGTGTAAAGGTATGATGCAAAATGCATTTTGCATTCCATTTTTCATTCGTAATATTACTAGTTATGCAAGCATATAAATCGGGTTACTTTGATGTTTTTGATTAGTTTTTGACTTCCATATTAATGTTTTATAACATATGTGAAGGGGGAAGAGAGAGAGAGAGAGAGAGAGAGAGAGAGAGAGAGAGAGAGAGAGAGATCATTTCATTATAACATACACTATCAATCAGTTAAATACGAAATATTACTCTTGAGTAATTGAAAGGGTTCCTTTGAATAAAATATGGTTGCCAATTTTGAATAAAAAAAAAATAACTAATGCTTATGAATTACAAAAGCCATATAGAATTAAGATGCGAAAAAAGAATTTTTCTCGAAAATATTAGCAAATAAGAAGTTGAAAAATTATACAGCTATTGGTTGACTTTTAATTGACTAGTATTATTTACTAAGGCATTCATTTTTCGTCATCTGTATCTAATAAACTGGAGTGAGTATAAAATTCCGTATTTGGTTGTGAAAAAGACTTAGGAAATATTGTACTATCATAAGTCCCAGTAAAATTTCTTGGTCAATACCAGCTTCCTTCCTTAAAGCGCATTTATTAGTGTTTGCTTGTGTATGCATACATAATGTAAAACTAGAGCCAGATAGCAAGTGAAACCAGTTTTTAGGTAAAACAATAAAGAAATTGTCCTAGAAATTGTATATCAGCTAACTATTATATTACAAGGAGAGAAAGAGGAATCACCAGGAACAAAAGTAAAAGAAATAGAAAATTAACTGGTTCGTTAAGCTTTCAATATGTAAATAAAATATGGAGGTACGTGGTATATATTTGTTCTTTCGTAAGGAAATAAAATTTACTCTAATTCATGACTCTTAAAGTAGAGAAATAAAACATTTAAGTAAAAGGTCCCTCTTAACTTGCAGAGGAACTACAACACACTCTCACAGCTCCCGAACCTTTTGCATTCAAAAGGGCAAACTGCAGTGAGAGAGCTTTTATTGTTTTGCATACATGTTTTCGTATCCATGACTAAGATTATTTTTTTTTTTTTTGCAGGTGTTGTTTTGGCTCTAATAACAATACTAGTAAAAAGGACGGAGCAAAATCACGGAAAGAACCTTATGTTATTCCTCTCCCGGACGCGTAAAGTAATCCTTGTAATTGGTATTGCAGTTCTTTTTCCTCTTTTTAATTTACGCTTTCGTCACGAAATCACCAATCGTTATCTTTTGATTGGCGCTGGAAGTCATTTTTTTTTTATTTTAAGAAGTTGCTGACTGTGGTTGTGTAGTTTAATCAGTTGGCCCAGTCATTATACATTTTCCATTTTAGAGTTGTATAAAGTTTTTTTTTTTTAAGAGAAAAGCGACAAATGAGTGTATTTTTTTGGGTATTTAAACATAAAAGTTGAAAGCTATAAAATACTAAAACCCCTTACACCTCAAAGTCACTGGTAAACAGTAACCGAAAAGGTAAGAGAAAAATCACCAAAATGAATGTGCTTCCAGTAAACAACTACTGAATAAGTCAATATACTCTTGTATACTATTTTTAGTTTAGCGTTATTAATCATTCAGGAAAATCATTTGCTTTCCCTCACTTGACAATAATGCTAGTTTTACTTCAGACCAGACAGTTTTAATATTTTATAGACGTCAGAAATAAGGAATAAAAAAAGTAAAAGAATACTGGTATTGCGTTGATGCTTTACCCTAGTGAAAACAGTTTCCTCAAAACAATACCTTCTATTTAGAAGCGATTACAAAATTAGAAAGAGATTCACAACATCTGTTAGGAAATCAAAACACACAAGGCTGAACATAGCTGAATATAAGCAAAACAGTATCATTTTCATTAGAAGAATATTCGTATTTTTGTTTAGGATTCCATGCAGGAAATGTGACAAGCGCAGTTACGTTTTATTGCATAGGCGTCAACATCATCTGGATGTGATGAATCTTAGCTATGATTATAGCACAATAAAAAGAGGACGAAGAAGAAGAAGAAGAAGAAGAAGAAGAAGAAGAAGAAGAAGAAGAAGAAGAAGAGAGAGAGAGAGAGAGAGAGAGAGAGAGAGAGAGACTATTTAATTAATAACACGCATAAAACTTATTCTATAACGAAATTGAACACATATGAAATCAAATTACTTACCCATATTTTTCATGTGACAAAGGAATATAAAAAAAATATTTATGGATGCTACAAAAATATAGTGAGCCCGGATATGTTTTTGTTACTTCAGTGCTGTTGGTATCAAACAAAATTAGTTCTTTCTGACACAAAAGTAAAAATATTTGCAGAGAATAACAGATTTTTTTTCATGCTGTGACTTTTGCCCGAAGAAATTTGTGCGGAATTTTTCTCGTGCAATATTGGAAAGCGCAACCAGGCAAAAGAAAGAATGAAAAGAGTATGAAAAAATGAATTGAAAAATGAAGACATTCTTTATTTCCGACTTTTGTTTGTGGATGGAGAAAACTATCTATGGTTTTGCCAAAACTCGCAACAGATTATTTTTTTTCTCTGAACAGTAGAACCTTTGAAGCTGTAAATATATATAAGGTTTCAAAGTTTAAAGGTCAGTCATGACCGGGAGAGACAAGGGACAGGCTATTGCACTTGCGCAGTTTTTGGACATATACAAATATGATTAGGGGCCAAAGTCTCCTCTCCACCCAAGCTAGGACCAGGAGGAACAAGGCAGTGGCTGTTGAGCACTTGGCAGGTAGACCAGAGGGCTCACCCAAAACCACAATCTCTAGCTCACAGGGATGATAAGTTTGTTTTGAAGTGAAATTTATCAATCAATTAGGTTAAAAAATACATACCTTGTTTGACCACATAAAATCTTTTCAGAACATGCTATGTATAAAGGATAACAAGCTTTAGAAATAAGATCTCGCTCATTTCCAACTGAACGACTGTGGGAATTACTGGCAATCAAAAATATTTCACCTGGTTGTTGATGTAAAAGCAGAGTTCATTTCACGATTCAAAGTCTCGAAGGCGACTGAAGAATTGGTGACCGTGCTTGCTATACCTTTCAGTATGCCTTCTGACGAAGATCCTGGAAATATGGAAAAGGAGATGATTGACTTTCTGTGTAATAGTGCCTTAAAAGGGAAATATACTACGCTGGACTGCAGTATTAAGTTAACAATATTCTAACAGGCGTCCAATCATATGCCTTAAAAACTGTATTTATTTTTCCAAAATAAAAAAATGTTAAATCCAAAACAGAGTATTATAACTGCTGTCCATTTAGAGAGCTCTCAACAGATTGCATCGTCACAGATTAAAATTGGCATTAGCAAATTAGTATATGAACGAAGCACCAGATTTTCCGCTGAATAATTTAATAGGGTTACATATAGTTTCCAAATCCATGAAGTAAATTGATTTTGAATATAGCATTTAATTTCGAAATACAGAAATCTTTTTGAAATGAGCCTTGAATATTAAACTTTATTAGTGGATTATTATTTTTTTTTACATGATGTCCGAAGTATGGAATAATTTGCTGCTGTTTAGTTTGAATAACCCCACAGGGGGAATAGTGCCGTCAGTGTACCTTATGCGGTGCACGGTAGGCATTGTTTAAGGTTCTTTGCAGCGTCCCATTGGCCTAATTTTATATTCCACTTTATTAGTTTGAACAGCATCATTTGTGGATTTGCTGCTTACTTCGAACCAGTAAATTTTTTATAGATTTATTTTAACTGATTTATTGATAGTAATGGTTAGGAGTATTTTGATTTGTGGGCATGACCCATGGTACAGTACACTGACTTTGGATAATAAATTCTTAGCATTTGAAAATAAGGTGCTCAGAAGAATATTATGAACTAACTGGGGGGATAGGATGTCAAATAACAGAATTAGAGAAGTAACGGGGGTGCAGCCGGTCGATGAGTATGTTAGATTCTCACGCCGGAAGTGGCTAGGCCGTGTGTATAGAAGACAGGGAAAAGTACGAGATACACCGGGGTGGGTTGCCCTTGGTAGAAGAGGAGATGTGGTTGAGGACAATGAGGCGGGAAGCAGGAGACGAGTGTTGGGGAGATCTTGAGGAGTTAGACCAGGACAGAATGAGGTGGCGTGCGTTCATCGAGGCCCTGTGCATCCATGTGGGTGCCACAGGAAATGATTGATCGATTGATGATATTTACAGATAGAAGGAAAGCTGTGCTTCGATAAAAAAGTAACCATACGTAAATATCACAGTTACATGTACTCATGAACCACTTACAGGGTCCTGCATGTACTGGTGCCCTCACGAAAAACGCGTATGCGACACTGTAGGCTGTCAACAGTTTGAAAGACTGAAGGTCCTTGAGTTTTAGAATCTTGTCAACAAATGTGGGAACGGTGTGAGAATATCTCGGATTGCCCACAATCTCATGTCAGCATCTTACTTCAGAATAATAATAATAATAATAATAAATAATAATAATAATAATAATAATAATAATAATAATAATAATATTATTATTAACATTATTATTATTATTATTATTATTATTATTATTATTATTATTATTATTAATAATAATATTAATTATTATACCTTCTTCATTAATTATTATATATTATTGAAAGCTCAACAAATAGCAAATACGATATTTTTCCGTTACTACCTATCTCAAGCTCTTATGCGGTACCTTGTAACCCCCTTATCGTCAGAGATTTTGATTAAGTTTCATCCTTACTATTTCAGCGTCATTTATTATTTCAAATCGTTCACGTTTTATTAAAACAACCGTCAAAACGAGAGGAAACTAATGGAACGTAAGCAGTTAAACCCAAAAGTCGTAAGTAATCAGCTTTGTACTTTTCCTTCAGTATGATCTACTTCGACTTTGGTACTGAAAGCTCCGCATCTCTTGTGTATGCATTAGAGGTACGGATTTGAAGCTAGAAAAGTGTATTGGAAATGACTTGCATTAGTGGAATTAAAATTCAGGTAGGTATCTTTGCTTTCGTTTGTTTTGTCTCACTGGTAACTGGAGGTCTTCAGTTTAGAAAGTGAAATTCACTCAGATTAGTGCACGATAAAACTTTATGCACCATATTTACTACAAGCAAGTTTTGCTGTTGCTTGAAGAGCGAGCATAGTCTTGGTAGAATATTTTATGAAGTGTTTTCAAATACAATCTGTAAATATGTACATCGCGGTGAAACATATAATTTTCTTTTCCTGAATTTACTTACTTATATTACAAGTATTTTGTGTCCAGATCTGGCTTGTTGAGAAGGAATCTAACCCACTTTGACTCAGAGAGCTAATGCACATAATCTATCCTAAGTTTATGTAGGACGTGATGACCAAACCAAGCCACTAGTAAACCCAAAAAAACTTCATCGTCTGACTGTCAACTTAATTTTGGGATCAAAGTTTGAAGATCTTTCAAACCCTCTCCTTTTTTTGTAACGGATGTTGTTAACAGCAAATGATGCATATATTTATCCCTGTCACTGGTGGTTTCTACACACACAGGCCACATATATTTTGCATATGGGCAAATATATTACAATAAAAGGGAGAAGCCAAGATTAACCCCTTCATGACAAATTTTTTTGATTAAAGGTGGTTTTCCTTAGAATGTCCCCTAAACACTTCTAAAATTATTTCTTTGAGCCATGTACGAGAACTCACATCCCAAATCGGTTCATATCTTCTATTCATGTTTTCTTTAGTCATAACGATACTGCTCAGACTCGTAATAGTTATTTTGTTCTGGTAGCAGTTCATAATTTCCAAACAATTAGACCAGTGGTTCTCAATCTTTTTTTATGACGGCACCCTAACTAATGTAATCATTACCGTGGCACTCCTTCACCATCCCACCATACACATTAACACACACACACACACACACACACACATATATATATATATATATATATATATATATATATATATATATATATATATATATATATATATATATATATATATATATATATATATATATATATATATATATATATATATGTTATTATATTTAGTAGACACCGATAATAATTATATGAAGATTTCTGCAAACTTTTTTTTTTTACAAATGTTCACTGAGATGGTCTAGTCAAGACAAAATTAATGACAATCTTGCGGCACCCCTAGGCACTGTCTGTGGCACCCCAGGGTACCACGGCACCAAGTATGAGAATCACTGAATTAGATCTAAAGTTATTACTGATATAAGACCTCCTTTGCAAATGGTTTACAAAGCAAATAACTGATACAAATTAACAAGAATATCCTTAATATAGGTTCCCTTGAATGTGGACTTTGAATGTTTAAATGCATAGTTTTTCAGCTTACTGGAACTAGGTAAGCCAGCATACCTGACAAGGAGAATGTGAAGGTTTACTTTAACTGGACATATTATACAAGGCGAAATGAAGATTTCCCCTTCATTTTGCTTAAGAAGAGGTAGAAGGTTGAAAATCCTTCAGAGTACGATCAAAATTCCAGAAAATGACCTATATGTCAGTGCCATGCATCTTTAGAAAAAATTAAAGCCCGCTTACATTTAGTCAAAGGAACAAAACAAAAGTAATGCATTGTCAATATCCTCAGTCTGATAATGGATTGGAGTAGTGGATATCTGCAAGTAACCGTAATGAACATTTTAGGCTAGCTATCATAGGCTGCAGATTGAATAATTTCTTCAGCCAATGAAAAAGACTATGACAGTCTTGGTTATAACCAGATGTAAGTTGAAATGCTGGCAAGATAAATAAAAAGTATTTTTTTCTTGTTAAAAATCTTAGAGGAAGATAAGAAAATATAAGAATGTATAAAGTTTTAGTTTTTTAGTTTCTTCGTCTTTTCATGAATTTGTCATTCTCCAGAGACTGTTTTTCTCTTTCCATTAATTAAACCTAGTAAATTTTTTGACACTTTTTTTTCTTGTACCTAATTGCACTGACAAATGTCTCCATAATCTTTTTTAATGTAGGGTTTTTTTTTTTTACTGTTGGTAGAGGTCGTTATTTTATCTTCACCCCTCCTGTTATCTTCCCTTCTGTGACATATCTTATCCGTCTCTTATCTTTTATCTTTCACCTCGATCTGTGTTCCCCTATATTGCTCCCGTGACTTATCATTCTCCCCTTTGTGATAGAGTTATGGATTTATTTTCCTATTTTTTCTCTTTCATTTACCCTTTCCTTCACTTACCTTTCTCCATATTTCTTGACACACACTCCATTTTTACATTCTGAACGTGCAAGTTCTTGAACCCTTCAATATCCGTTTACTACTTTTTTTTTATATTAGATTTTTGAAAAACTAACTTTATCACTTTTCTGTCTCCTTGTCCCAAAAAAATCTTTGTTTTCGATCCACTTGAATTTACTATTAAACGTTAAGGTTATTCAGTGTTTGTGCTTTTCAGGAAATAATGTATTTCTTCAAGAAATGAGTATTGTCTTACATATCTTCGGTCGAATTATAAAAATGCAAATGTAAAAAATAGAACAAAATTTTTTTAACAATTTTGAAATAAAAACTGAAACAAAACTTTGATCCTAAATAAATATACGCTTCCAGTATATGTGTACATTAACAGATTTTACGATGTTTAGCTATCATAGCTTTTAAAATTTTTATCTATTCATCAATCTCATATTAGAGGAAGAAAAATTTATCTTCATTTCCTTATTGCCTTAACTCCGTTTATCTCTACCATGAGAACACGACCAACTCAAATTTTCATCAAATTGCAAGCCATTGTCTTTATCACTAATGGGAATAATAAATCACGTAAAAATCCCAATGTAAATAAAATATAAGTTCGAAAATATTTCCTATAAAAGGCATTGCTGCTGCATAAAATAATTACTTGAATTAAACTCCGAATGATTGGTGAGAGGTACGCAATCGTCATTTATTCTCCAAACGCCTATTACAAAACAAATAACTAAATTAAAATACCAGCGTGATTGAATACCAGTAATTCTGATTTCAAACACTTGGCTGTTTACGAAAGCTTAATGAATATCTTTCTCTCAATATATATATATATATATATATATATATATATATATATATATATATATATATATATATATATATATATATATATATATATATATATTGATATAAATATATATAAAGTTGCAACAGTTCAAATAGTGTTTTATATATCTTATGTTATATTACATATATATTACAGTATATATATTCATATATATATATATATATATATATATATATATATATATATATATATATATATATATATATGCAATATTCAAATAGTGTTTTATATATATTCTTATATTCATATTACATATAAATGGTATTACAGTAAAGACATTCATATTTATATATTTATATATATATATATATATATATATATATATGTATATATATATATATATATATCCATATATAGTGTATATATATATATATATATATATATATATATAAATATAAATATATATATATATATATATATATATAATATATATATGTATATATATATATATATATATTTATATACATATATATATATATATATATATATATATATATATATATATATATATATATATATATATATATATATATATATATATATATATATATATATATATATATATATATATATATATTGAGAGAGAAAGATATTCATTAAACTTTCGTAAACAGCCAGGCGTTTGAAATCAGAATTACTGGCATTCAATCACGCTGGCATTTTAATTTAGTTATTTGTTTTGTAATAGGCGTTTGGAGAATAAATGACGATTGCGTACTCTCACCAATCATTCGGAGTTTAATTCAAGTAATTATTTTATGCAGCAGCAATGCCTTTTTACAGGAAATATTTTCGAACTTATATTTTATTTACATTGGGATTTTTACGTGATTTATTATTCCCATGAGTGATTAAAATAATGGCTTACAATTTGATGAAAATTTCAGTTGGTCCTGTTCTCATGATAAAGATAAACGGAGTTGAGCCAATAAGGAAGTGAAGATCAATTTTTCTTCCTCTAATATGAGATTGATGAATATATAAAAATTTTAAAAGCTATGATAGCTAAACATCGAAAAATCTGTTAATGTACATATATACTGGAAACGTATGTTTATTTTGGGATCAGAGTTTTGTTTCAGTTTTTATTGCAAAATTGTAAAAAAAAATTATTTTTCATTTATTTCATTTTTTGCATCTGCGCTTTTATAATTCGACTGAAGGCATAAAACAAGACCCATTTCTTGAAGAAACACATTATATCCTGAAAAGCACAAAAACTGAATAACCTTAACGTTTAATAGCATATAGTGTGTGTGTGTATGTATGTGTCTGTGTGTGCTAAAAGGGGATTTTTAAATTCCAAACACTGCTAGAGAATGCCTGATCAAATATGTGATCTATGCAACTCATCCTATTTTCCAAAATCAGCTTGGTCGTCTCTAAGCTTATTTCATAAGTTTCTTTCTGCAGCCTATTGAGAATAACCA
Organism: Macrobrachium rosenbergii; assembly: GCF_040412425.1. Lineage (NCBI taxonomy): Eukaryota > Metazoa > Arthropoda > Malacostraca > Decapoda > Palaemonidae > Macrobrachium > Macrobrachium rosenbergii. Next base: position 21,674,870 of record NC_089799.1, read on the forward strand.
TGCTGAATATCGTCATTTAAACAGAAATATGAGAAATACCCCCATAAATGCCTAGGTTACCTTTCTTTGGAACCTTGATTGTGACTCCCAGTACCCGATTATCTGGTTTGTTTACTCATTGCAGTTACTGCAAAACAGTATAAGAGTTGCAAGTTTCAGCTAAAATCATCCCAGCAGTAACACCATCATAACCTGGAGTTTCCTATATCCTAAGTCTCCCCTGTTACTGATTCCACTTCAGAATCCATGAGCTCATTCATTAGTACATTCAGGTCTTCGTTTGTTGCTCGTATATTAATCTAATGATCTCACTCGTATTAATTTGACGTGGTTCTTTTTTAGTTTTCTGTCAAAGTAGACTATTGAGATGGCTTTGTCTGTTCGTCCGCAACTTTTTTCTGTCCGCCGTCAGATCTTAAAAATACTGAGGCTAGAGGGCTGCAAATTGATATGTTGATGATCCACCTACAATTATCAAACATACCAAATTGCGGCCCTTTAGCCTCAGTAGTTTTGATTTTATTTAAGGTTAAAGTTAGCCATAATCGTGCTTCTGACAGCGATATAGGATAGGCCACCACCGGGCCGTGATTAAAGTTCCATGGGCCGCGGCTCATACAGCATTATACCGAGACCACCGAAAGATAGATCTATTTCCGGTGGCCTTGATTATGCGCTGTAGCGGCTGTACAGAAAACTCGATGGCGCCGAAGTGGCGCATTTTTTACTTGTTTTTTTTTTTTTGATAAAATCGGCTCATTTTCTTACTGAATGATAACAAATTATTTTTATAATGAAGTTTCTTCCGAGACTACTGTCATACGTAAATAACTGTCGACCTTCATATCATCTCCTTTTAGCAAACTTATTTTTGGCTTGCAGTATTGGTCCGAACTCTAAAACTTTTGCACATCCTTTAAATTTTGATTTGAAACCTGTCTCTTTATGTAAAGCGTTATTTAGTTTTAAACTTTGAAAATCATGAATTCTTTTTCGTTGCAATGCGCCTCGTGGATAAATCGCTAAGCTCTGTCCCAGAAGATTGATATGCTATATATTTTTTAGAACTTTTTACATAGGGACATCCGTCGATTATCATTTCCACTTTCTAACACGCAGTCACACACACATACACACACACACACACACACACACACACACACACACACTTCTTTAGCAACAACACAGAGGAAAAAAAAATCCTCGGATTTTGAATTTCCATGGATGTTATACTTAAAAAGAGAAATTTGTTTGCATTTTTGTTAACTAAGAGAAAGTTGGATGTTATAAAGAGATACAAAGATATGGAAAAGACAACTCATCACTGTCAGAACTAGTGTTTACTTAAATTTGGAGAAAATAAAAGGATGACTGCGCTTAGTGGTTTAAATTCAATGCAAAGACATATAAGACACAAAATCTACAATACGTAAATTTTTGCTTGGGGAAAGAATTGAAAAATATTCTTCTAAATGTGAGTAAAACAGTTAAATTTGACGAGTGGGATGTAGAAACTACATGCAATGAAAAGCTGAATAAAGCTGAATAGGATTTAAGCATGAAATAAAACAGGTAAAAAATGTGCAATCGAGTTTTCTGTATTGCGTATAATCAAGGCCACCGAAAATAGATCTATCTTTCGGTGGTCTCGGTATAATGCTGTATGAGCCGAGGCCCATGAAACTTTAACCAAGGGCCGGTGGTGGCCTGTCCTATATCGCTGCCAGACGCGCGATTATGGCTAAGTTTAACCTTAAATAAAATAAAATCCCCTGAGGCTAGAGGGCTACAATTTGGTATGTTTGATGATTGGAGGGTGGATGATCAACATACCAATTTGCAGCCCTCTAGTCTCAGTAGTTTTTGAGATCTGAGGCGGACAGAAAAGCGCGGACGGACAGACAAAGCAGGTACAATAGTTTTCTTTTACAGAAAACTAAAAATGTGCAATATATGGGTGTTTCCCATATTTGTATAACTGTTTTACTGGGTAGTTGGTGAGTAACTATATGCTGAATTTAAGATTATATATATCTGGGTTAAGTTTTTTCAGCTCATAGTTTGAATGTAAATATACTTCAGCTCCATTCATCAAAATTTTCAAAAACGTTAACTGGTGATATTAATTTGTTATGCAACTACAGCAAAAGTAACTTTTTATAGATAAATATACACACACAGTACATAAAAGATATAGCTACTGCTGTTTTCCTTTCCAGAATGTCATCAGTACTGAATTATGAGAATCATGCTGTTTATCGAGTTTTCTGTACAGTGCAGTATGAAACTCTCAACCACGACCGGCGACTGGAACCGCCAGATGCACGATCATGGCAAACTTTAACCTTAAATAAAATAAAAACTACAAAGATTGGAGGGCTGCAATTTGGCATGTTTAATGATTTGAGGATGGATGATCAACATACCAACTTGCAGCCCTCTGGCCTCAATAGTTTTTAAGATCTGAGGGTGGACAGAAAAAGAGTGGACGGACAGACAAAGCCATCTCAATAGTTTCCTTTTGCAGAAAATGAAAACAGATGAAAAATTTATAATGATTACTTACAGGACTATTGCAAGAATATATAATGATTATGTAGTACCCTGATCACATATACACTAACATCATTGAGGCGAACGAACAGGCTATCAATATGCAGTCAGTGATAATCCTTCCAAAGATAGCCCTGGTAATACACCTGTCCATTCCTATTTCACAAGACCGTGAGAACGAAAGGGACGAGGAAGCCCAGGATTAATGTTGGAACCTGGTTCAGACTTGGGCTGCTTTATATTCAGAAACAGTGTCTCCGTGATTAAACTTTAATGTGTGTCTCTAACGGAGTCTGTTCATCCGAATTCAGACAGCTACTGCAGAAGTGACTGCTGGACAAGAAGGCTGTGTGCACAAACTTCGATTCGCGGTTGGCGCATTGTTTAAAAGCTGTATTCCATTAAACATGAAATTTAAGAACTTATATTGCGAAGATTTAAGTACAGATTACACTGAAAAGTTTTGTTTCCTCTCATGTCGAGTACCATATTTGCTTATATACCATGACTACCAGAGAAGAAAATTAAGTTCTACTGACTTGTCTTAATAAAAAAAAACACAAGCGAAAATCAAACATCTTTAATAGTTTGCAACTATCTATATACGTTATAATGATAAGTTGTCGATTAACAATTTCAACAAAACTGAATATCTACAAATAAGAAAAAGAGAGCCGGGAGGTATTTTCCCGAGATGTAACCGAGTATTGCACCAGCCGGGGACCTTTCCCACACCCAAATTGCGAGAGAGTACCTAACCCAACCTAACCTAACCTAACCTAACCTAAGGGGCATGGCAAAAATACCGGGGCTGGTGTAATACTAGCATACATCTCGGGAATATGCAGCCGGAAGAAGAGAAATAAAATATAGTTGATGGTAACAAAAATTTCAAAGAAATACAAGAACCTACATACACTAGGTCAGAAACTGTCCCTACATAGGCTTGTAGAATACCAAAAGATGGTTGTGCATTGCAATCAGAGTGCAAACTTGATTAGAGAGAGAGAGAGAGTTCTTGGTGTAATTAAGATAGGAGAGCCTCTTGTAAATGTACATGGAATCGGACTGTATTATTGGAAATTATAAGTTTCCAAAGATGAGTGGAAAGTGAAAATGGCGAGGTAAATGCTTACTAGATTACGTGTCAATGAAGAGTAGATGGTAGAAAAGTTACTGGATGTAATGGTGGGGAAAAATAATGGTATCTACCTGACTGTGAAGCTAGGCTAATATCTGAGTATGGGCCAGGTGGCACTACACAGTTACTAAAATTAAATAAACAATGTATCGTTGAGTTTAAAGCCGATCAGTATTGATAAAAATAACAATCATCTGAACGAATTGTGTTTCTTTAAAGAACAGCAAAGCCAATATCAGTAGTGGTCATTCAAAGAATATTGACACTTTTCGAAAAACTTTTTCATACAAATCCATCATAGCTACAGCACCGCTAAAATGTTTGTTCATATGCACCGCCCTATGGAATTTTCATAGTATATTTTACCATATTCTATGTCACAATTTAAAGAGAATCAAATATCACTATTCCATTCAAATTTTTACTTTACCTGTTATTATGCGCCACTGCTATACTCACTGTCCATTAACGAAATTGTTTTGGCGGGAGTGTTTTCTGCAAATGGATTCTTGCCAGCGTTTATGCTGATAGCCTCCATTATCAATTTCATTTTGTTCAGAAAGAACTTTATTAGAGGAATAGGGAACAGGATCCTCTACTAGTTGTTATAGCTCTTCGTTGGTGGGTCGGTAGAGCTGTGGACTGGCACTCGCTGGGCCGGAGTTCGATTCCCCGGCCGGCTGATGAAGAGTTAGAGGAATTTATTTCTGATGATAGAAATTCATTTCTCGCTATAATGTGGTTCGGATTCCACAATAAGCTGTAGGTCCCGTTGCTAAGTAACCAATTGGTTCTTAGCCACGTAAAATAAGTCTAATCCTTCGGGCCAGCCCTAGGAGAGCTGTTAATCAGCTCAGTGGTCTGGTAAAACGAAGGTATATTTTTTTCTACTAGTTGTTTTCGATAGCAATATATAGTCCACCCCACCCACCAACGCAACAAAATAAAAAGGTTAATAATTTTTTATTTTCTGAATATTGTATATCTGTTTCTGGAGTGATAACATCTCCTTTTACAAAAGAACGTAAAAAATAACGAATGTAACATAAATATATCACTGAACTTCCTAAATAAGAAAATGCCTAAACTTCCTGGATTTTAGAAGAATACAGAATTAAGAGCAAATATATTAAGCTCTATCAAAGTGAAATAATTTTTTGTTACGACAAGCCTTCCATAAAAAACATGAACATTTTGAAACTGTTTTGTTTATACAAGCATGATCTGGTTTGGCAGGTTTTATTAACAACATAATTCCTTCATGCAGGCTATTGTAATTAGAAGAATAATTTCATTTTTTACCGGTAAATCGCATTGAAATTTTTTTAATAAATGGTCTTCACCCTTCTTTTTGATGTCCTGTTTGGTGCTTTTATCGTCATAAAATGAATTATTTTCAGTAATTTACTTTTTTTGTTTTGTCTTATTTTGTCAGTCTTATTAGCAGTCTACTAGTTAACATCAAGTCACCTCTCAGCAAGTAACTTTTGCTTCTGATTATTCACAAAATACATATTTTGCAGCTATGTTATCCAGCTGAAAGTAATATTTTTTTTATGCCATTCTCTTGTTGATTTTGGATGATGAATTGCACTAAAATTCTTTTTAGAAAGTGGAAGGTGTGCAAAGTTTCAAATCTTTTGCAATATAGATGTTGAAAGTATCGATTGGTTTGTTGAAGATTACACCAATCATTATTTTTGTGAATTATGATTAACACGTGAATGCGTTATGAAGAAAGTTATAAATGTACATACAGAGAGGAGAGAAGGGATGAAGATAAGTAAGTAAAACGAGGATCTTCTTTTTTGCAAATGAACGCATATCAGCAATGTTATGAAAAATTCTTACCCTTCTTGGCCTTTAAAACTGCTTGGAAATAACGCGTAAAATATTATCTTCTCCTTTAGTGAAAGAACGTGACCACTAGATCAGCCTATGATTCATGAATTAAGTCAGTGGCTCTTAACCTGGGGTGCCTGTGGGGTACGAAACCTTAAACCTTGGGGTACGAGACATGATAGCCAGTGCAATGGAATTGTATATTTACCATATGTTTGTATTGTATTTATATTGGATGGGGGTACGAGAAAATTTTCTGGGATATCAAGGGGTACGGGCGCTGAAAAAAGTTAAGAACCATTGAATTATGTCTGTTAAGAACGAGTAAAAAAAAAAAGGAGAAAAAGGAAAGACCCAAAAATGTATAGAAAAAATAGATTGATAAAATACCGGCAGCCGAACGCAGATTATTTAAGAACCAATAATTTATTCAAGGAAAACTGATGGAAAATATTACGGAAGTGAAACACACACTGTCATGTTGGCTGAGGAAAAGTCCCTCAGTATTTTTTATGCTCCAGTCACTTGCTTTATTAAAACCCAGTACAGAAAGCGAAATTGTTTGTTCGATTTCCAGTAAAGGTTAAAAACATTACCACATATGCTAAATTAGCACATGTGCAACTAGAGAATTCAGAGTGGTGCGAGGGTTACTGGATATTAAAAATATTCATAAATCTAGTTAATTTTCCAGAAGATTCGTCAGGTACGTGAATAAGAACGCAAGCGAAATTTAGTTCCTTTCATTCTGATGTTTTGAATCCTAGAAACAGTGCCATTGCGATTTTCTTTCTTGCTGATAAAAAAAAATTATATGAGATCCTTAGAAAGGTAAATCCTTTAAGATCTATAGATGAAGTTATGTCCATACCATTACAATGTTCAACTTAGAAGTTAGCAGCAATAACGGCATATCTTTTCATCAGGAAATAGGAATTCCTTTCGCTTAATTGCCAGAACGAGAAACTGTAAAAATAGAATTAAATACAGTGCATTTCCATAATTCATATGCAAAAAAAGTATAAATTCTCTCTCTCTCTCTCTCTCTCTCTCTCTCTCTCTCTCTCTCTCTCTTGTATTAAAAAATGGAGGCATACTTAGTCCATGCCTGTGGAATTACAACAAGAATAACAAAGTCGTAGGTGCCGAGAGAAAGCTGGCCTGATACAAATAAACATTATTTCATATAAATAAACATTATTTCATATTTAATCGCCTGTTTGAAAATTACTACGTATTATGACAGGTATGCATTTGTTTATCGATAGTTTTTTAAAAGCCCTACGCCAGAGGCCAAAATTATGACGTTTAGATATGTGTAAAATCCACCCATCACTGTGAAATTATTTCCTTTAGTAAGATCATCCTTGCCCTAGAACAGGTTGATTAAAATGGAGATATACAAGTTTTTAATAACTATTTTAACCCTGAATTGTTCCGTTTATCTAAAATAAAATAATAATTTAAACATCATCATAAATGCTTCTTTTTTTACTGTGAAGAGCAATCACTGAGAATATATTAAACTCGAATCACTTGAGGCTGTCCGGATGATCACCTCCTATTTTTTTTCCATCTTATATAAAATAAATTTCATGTCAGTGAACTATTTCATTATCAATGTAACATGATAAGTAAATGGAAAGGAACTGAAATGTGAATTCATAGATAAATGTACAGAATTCTAATGATACAATACTAGTTTGTCGTTTTGATATTCTTTTCTACTTATACAGACAAACGCACACGCACATACACACAAATATATAATATATATATATATATATATATATATATATATATATATATATATATATATATATATATATATATATATATATATATATATATATATATATATATATATATATATATATATATATATATATATATATGTATATATATATATATATATATATATATATATATATATATATATATATATATATATATATATATATATATATATATATATATATATATATCTTATCACATTCCAGCACCACATAGATAAACATACATTTAAACAGACAAGAGAGAGAGAGAGGGAGGGAGATAGTTATAGAGAAAGAGTTTTTATACACGCCCCACTTTGTATTTGTGTAATATACTTTTTGTGCTATGATTTTTTTTTTTTTATAAAGTCCTTGGGGAATTGGAACGGAAAATGAGGTTTGAAGTGAAAATATGTCTTTTAATATTATGGACATATAGGGCGAACTGAGGTCATCACTTTGTCGAGTATTTCCCCTGTGCTGGGAATACAGGAGTTTTGAATAGCATTTGCTTTTTTTTTTTATTTAGAGCTTATGAAGACAGAAAAATTCACTATTTTCTAAAACAGAGCAACCACTCTCATAAATTCAGTAGTTCAGAGTGCATTGGAAGAAAACACATTTTCCAACTGAGTAAAAGGATTTTTCAGCGAGTACAAAAAACAAAGATGAGAGCACCACCAAAGTGATTTTATATTTAATCTTATTCAAATCTGTGTGGACGAAATAACAATAGCAACATAAAAGCAAAAGATGTCGTGCCTTTTCTGACCTTTACTTAGAGGAGTGAGATTTGTCAGTTACTATACCCAGTGCAGCTTACATTTATTAAACGATGAGGAAAGCTGTACGTACTATCAAACGTTCATATGTACTTCATAAGATGTATACATGACGAAATATGTCTAGTCATGTTGTTTACTAATTTGATTACGGTGGGGAGTTTCAGCACAATTAGTGTTTGTGCAACTATAATGTTAGGCAAATTTAAGTTAAACAATTTTTGGAAGAATGTGTAAATTATTTAAGAATTTAAAACATTTTGTGTATTTAAAATTGCCTGGTATATCTGAAACATTTTGATCTTATTTCTGTGTAAGTGTTATTTTCCCCCTTTTCGTTCTGGCAGAAACACAGTACACATTTTAAAAAGTTTTATTTTCAACCGAATGGATTTTCCATACCATTACGTTTAGTAAAACTGCATATCACTTTTACCGGTTTAGTGTACTTTAGTTGTGACGAATTTTATTATTAAAGTTTCTATAAACTTTTGATTTCTTTCTAAAATATAAGTGATTTTTCCTTAGGCAAATTTAAGTGAAACCATTTTTAGGCGGAGGTGTGAATGATTTAAGAAATAAAAATGAAAATAGCCTGGCATATATGGAACAAATCTTCTTGATTTTATTTCTGAGTTAGTGTTTTATTTTTCATTCTGGTAGAAACAGAGTACATACGTCATAATTTTTTTTTTTTACAGAATGGTTTTTCCTTAACATTGCGTTTTGAAACTGCAAATTACTTTTATCAAGTTTATGTACTTCAGTCATAATAGAGTCTTTCGTTTGAATTTCTGCAAACTCCTGACTTCTTTCTTAAATGGACGTGATCTTTTCTTAACAAAACTCATTCTAAATATATTAAAGTAAAAATCCTATAGCATTTGGTTTCCCATCAGGTATAACTGCATCATTGATGAAACCCTCACTGCCGGAGCAAGTTCTCTGCTAAATCCGCGGAAGCGACGTCACTTCCAGACAACGTGAATGTGAAATTGAATATCTCCATGCTGCTCAGAATCATTGGTTAAATAGATCCATTCCATTTAGGAACACTGGCTCTTCCCTAAGGTAGCCGGTAATAAAAAAGTCACAGAAAAAAGTCACAATTTGGCTAGGAAAAAAAAAAAAAGCCACGGGGGGGGGGGAAAGTCACATTAATTTACAGTCTTTTGTTTGTATTTTTACGGTAATCCCCGGCGTGCTTGTACTAAACACGCCGCAAAGGTGGATACATACCGGGTTAAAACCCTTGTGGGTCACTATCTAGGAAAGGCTAATATGACTTTTTTTTTTCTGTGACTTTTTTTCCTGTGACTTTTCTTCTGTGACTTTTTTACCTGTGACGTAATCAGATGATGTTTTATCCTTCACCCTCTTTAGAATTCAATTTTGAAAGAGCACTGGTTTCAGTTTTCGTCATTTGTTAACGTCAGAGAAAACGAACCTGGAAAAATATACGCTGAAAATATTTGACCCCTATCAGATATAATTCAGAATTAAGGGATTTAAGCGTGCTGGACGACTAATAAAACTTGTTCGACAATGAAGCTTTTTAACAAAGTTTATTTATTATCTATGTAAATTGAGCGCTGTTCGTCACTATTAGTTTCAACGTTCTCTTGTTTAATTTTTTACTTAGTGATACTCACATACAGAACACTTCAGAATACGGAAGTCTTAACTTTAAAAAATCCTCATTTTATTCAAATTGTAAATACTCTTGGGCTTAGTGGCATACCGTATACCACAGGTTACACCTTAAGATGTACTAAAACATTAGTAGCTTTTATGAAATTAATTTTAGATTACTTATTCATCTATTCGCTCTGTGGTCACGTCAGCTGTTTAGTTAATAGTGTGTCATTTATATTTTAAATCTTGAGTTTTTTCTACCTCTCTCTTCATATGCGTGAATTATTTCTCTGTTACTGGCAAATTCCCCTGTAGTTTAGTCCTTGTGTAACCCTGTACCTTGGTAGCTGTGTAACTTGAGCTTATACCCAGATTTTTCTATGCGGATGGAAAGGCTGTTATTTTTTTATCTTCTCTTTCAAAACCGCTTTCATTTTATAAGAAGAAAACAAATGGAGATTATAAAAGAAAAGTAACAAATAAAAATTTTTGCACATTAAATGAATTCCACTTGTATGTGTTTCTTCGCAGTGAACAATTTTTCGCAAGTTATTAAAGACAGTAGCATTTTATCATTGGCTGTGCTTTTTTCATACTATTTTGTACCAATAGATATCTGTATAATATTTTTAAAACCCTAGACATAAGAATACTGGGAAAGCCCGTTCTCCTGTTCTTACCCCTTACGTTTTCTTTCCTCTTACGAAGTATTTTATTAATCTCTTATTCTTTATCTTTCATCCCGATTCCTATTCGTCACATTTTCTGTGACTTTTCGTCTCCCCTTTTCGCTCGTCATAAGGATTCTTCTTTTCAATCTTTTCCTCCCTCTGTTAAAGTTTTCTTTTCGTTTCTCCTCTCTCATTTTTCCCGCACTCATTTTTGGTTCTTGAATGTGGATATCTTTGAGGGGCTCTTCAATACTGGTCTCGACTTTTTATATTTGGTTTTCTTTTTAGTCATTGATGTTTCTATCTCCTTTTCACAGTGAAGTATCGCTTTCCAATAAATATTTTATTCGAACATTGTTTTAAAAACTTTAACTGTTTTTAAGTTAACTCAGCCGAAGCAAATAATGGCTGTTCTCAAGGTTTTAATTTTCCCTTATTAGTAAGCATATTGCTTTAATGATCTGATAAATGAAATGTGGTGAAAAATCGTTTATATTTTATTTGGAAAACCAACCAACATCTAGCCTGTCAACACAAAACATAAAATGTAAAAACGTTTGTATATAAAGTCAAAGAATTCTTATGCTTGTAATATTTCAAAATTTATGGGGTAAATTACCCTAAATGTTAAAGTTGTATTATATTCCTGAAACTAAGAGGAATTAAGATTCTTCTTACTCATAAGTAAAGTTGTCTTACATGTGGTGTGGGTGTTCCTAAAATGTCTGGTGTCGAAGATGATTTACTGAGACTAATTAAAATTATGTCGGATTCCGTTTGAAATTTGCTGTAAGGATGAATAACGAAAGGTATATGCTGTAATATCAGGTTCTTCCTCCTCAGGAAGAACAACCATATTTGCATGAATGAGGTGAGCAGCGCAGCTCAGGCAGGGGTTGAATTTACGGATAGTGATTCTTTTTCATAATCATTATATAAATAGTTACAAAGTAACTGTTATTTTTAGTCCATATCTAGCAAGGATGTACATTATACACACATATACACACACACACACACATATATATATATATATATATATATATATATATATACACAATATCACACACATACAGACACATATATATACATGTGTGTGTATATATATATATATATATATATATATATATATAAAACATAAAAGTAATCTGAATTGTCTGTGGATGCCAGGGTGGGAATGTATCAGGTGACTCTCCTTTGTGGAATTGGTTTTTGATGCCGAATATGAATGAGCAAATAGTTGAAGTTGCAGAGATGAACTGTTTGTTTAACACACATATGTTAGAAAAATGTGTGTGGGACGGAGGGGAAGGGGGAGGGAATGTAGAAGCGGTAAATCAGTTATGTATGTAGAGGATGTAGGTGTATATTGTATGATTCTGAAGCATTAGGGATGGAAGAAAAGAAGCAATAGGAAGGGTTTGGAAAAATTATGTGAAAGAGGCATTGGAAAGGAAAGGCTTTAATATGCCGAGCGGTGCAGTGCCTAAATGTTTGATCAGGCTTATGAGTCTCTCCAGGGGTTTGATGGAATAATGCTGTTTTGAGCTGGCCATGATTCAACAGCTAATGAGCAAGTTATAATTGTTATCTGGAAATATTGATATGACTAGAGTTAATGAACTGTTTGTTACATAATACATACTATGTTAGAAGAAATGAATATATATATATATATATTATATAATATGGGGATGGGGTGGTGTGGGGTATATATATATATATATATATATATATATATATATATATATATATATGGGGAGGAATGTATAAGTATATAAATATAGTTACCGTTGTATATAGAGGATGAACAACGATAGGTCGAATAGAATTCACACTTCTTTATTGCTTGTATGTTTTCTGTATATGTTTTTCTTTTACTGTTAGTGTGGATGAATTTTGCAAAGGTGAGCGTCTTCTGCTTTATTTTTATAAGGAATTACTGTCTTTGTTTGTTTCTCCATTCTTTGAAAAATTTTTAAAATTGAAATTTTTATATTTTTTTCATTTATTTGAAGGGGTTTGTGATTTTGCTATTTTTAATGTGCCAGTGTAACCATATGTGTCCGTGTGTAACGTGATTTTAAGCTTAGTGTGTATGTAAATGGTGTGCTCTTGTGTGTGTACTTTTGAACAGCCTTTATAGAGTTTTATGACTAATGTTTCAACGTAATTCAGTTTTTGTTCAGTACTTTTATTAATTTATTTCTGATGATGTGGAAGCCATATTGCAATAAAGGACAGCTGAATTCAGAGTATCCATGATTCAACAGATAAATTTTAGCAGAGACACTTATAATTGTTATCTATAAATATTGATATGACTAAGGGTAATAGTTAATATATATATAATATATATAATTATATATATATATATATATATATATATATATATATATATATATATATATATATATATATATATATATATATATATATATTATATATATATATATATATTATATATACATATATTATATATATATATATATATATATATATATATATAGATATATATATATATATATATATATATGTATATATATTGTATGTGTGTGTGTGTGTGTGTGTTTGTGTGAATGAGTGTGTGTTCTGTCTGTCTATGTGTACCTGTAACCGTTTCCAGAGGGATTAAACTTCTTGTCCCTACCAATAAAGATTAATTATCAGAAAATGAATTAACTCCCAGGCCAAAGCAATCTATTTTCAAATAATAACCTAACAAATAACTCTCCGTTGTATAAATCTGAACTCTCCCACAGGTTTTTTGTGGGGAAAATTACTGTCCATCATTGAAAATATTCTATGAGGAACCCGAATTCAAAAGATCTGCGCATGAATGTACAGATATCCTTATTGATGGCAACTGGTAAACACTAAGAATTTTTCGACTATTATTAAAATGGCCAGGGGAAACTTGAGACTTTTTCCAGTAACATTTTGACTCCTAACGACTGCCAAAAAAAGTGAAAAGAACAAAAATATAAGATAATATAACCATCAGAATTTTATGGAAACGGCCTTAAAAGGAAAATAAGCTGGAGGTGAACTGGGAAATGGATTGCTCAGCTGCTCAGTGTGTCGGTATACTTTTCATTTCCGATTAAACAAAATGAGAAGTGTATTGTTCCGCGGATGGCTGTGTCTCTTTTGTATTCAAAGGCTTATGCTCATTTCTTTTATTACCGGGAACCCTGTGACATTTCGCTCTCGTTTAAGCCCCCTTGTACTGTATAATGTCTCCTTCTGGAGTTGTTACAGCGTTCCACTATTTTCTGTCGATTTCGATAACCATCTTGTTAGCATAATGAGAGGGCTTAAACCTTTTATACTGATATCATTTTTAGTTCATTCCTAGTATATCTATTTTATTGCGCGTTACTATTCATTTTATTTTTTTTTCCAAACTGTTATTAATCATTCACAAAAAATCTCTTCCTTCATCAACGCGATTAAGTTTAACAGAAATTTCGCGATTTTACCATTCTCGAGAAAAAATGTCAAGTTCTTTAAAGCAATCCTTAGCAGGAGGAATAAATCCTGCATTTACGGTAACGCCATGTAGATATTTTTGAAAAATATAGTTTATTTTATATTTTTGTAAAATCATGCCATATATTTACGCGCAAAGACTGCTAGAAATAGCTAGGTTGTATTAAAATATATTGAATTCTAATATGCCAAAAGAAGGCTATTAATGGTTTGTATTGCTATCCAGCCTAACTAGAAATTGCACCAGTAACTTATATTAAAGAAAAATATAAAGTCGTATCAAAAAAGATTTGTTAACGATGAGTATGTAAAACAGCAAATCTCTCTCTCTCTCTCTCTCTCTCTCTCTCTCTCTCTCTCTCTCTCTCTCTCTCTCTCTCTCTCTCTCAAAAAGAAAGAAACAGTAGAATTTTTCTGAATGGATAAAATCTGGAAGTAGTGTCCATGTCTCTTAAACAATGCAAAGAATTCAAAAAAAGGTCAGAGGATGCAAAAGAAAAAGTAACTCGTCCCCTTTTCTTATTACATTTTGTTCTTTCACGAACAGGCAAGCATTTATTCTTAGCCTATTTTAACAAATTTATATAACAGACACCTAGTGTAACCGTTGTTTCTTTGAAATTTTTTACATTAATGCTTTTAAATGTTTTCATTTTCTTTGAAATCAGCTGAACCTCATACCACAGCGGCATGAAAATGATAATTACCTGATATTCATTACAGTGACCTCCGTAATAGGAGTTTTCAAAACTAGACGAATTTGAGTTTGTTTAACTCGTATTGACGAGAAGAAACTTTTCGCTATTTTGTAATAATTGCCCTCATATAAAGTAAAACATCAAATATTTTTCAGTTTCATTAACAATTTTGTTTATTACACATTGCCTAAACGTAGTTTCCCAGTTTTGCACGATATTATCTGCCAGCTTCAGAGAACACGCCATGTATTTCACTAGGTATTTTTATATGACCTAATTCAGTCGTAAACAAGTCTGTATTGCAATTATGGGAAAAACTAGATCTTAGCTTCAAGCGATCAATCGTCAATTTAAAATGAAGGAATAGAAATTATAATTGCTACATGATACCAACCACATGGTTAAAAACAAAGTACCAAAGTAGCGTGTTCCTGATAAATGACCTAACATTAATCCACGGAATAGGCTAATCTCCTTTGCCAGGCCCGCTGGGCAGACAAACATAGGAAGTCGACAGAAATATGTGACAAGAGCATTTTTCTGGTAGTGTTTCTCCAAATTGTACAATTTATTATCGCTTCATACCTAACCAATTATCCTGCGTCCTACCATAAGAACCCAATTTCCTTGTCCCACCAAGACCCATCTAAGTGGGTGAAATGACCTGGCAAGAAACTCGGGAGCCTCTTGACCCGCGGTATTTGAAGTGATAATTCTTGAGAGCAGAAAAATTGAAAAATTTCTAGTCACAAATGAAAATCCTTTTAAGAGCTCCAACTTGCCTTTTTCAGTAGGACCCAAGTAAGCGTGATGGCAGAATTGTCAATGTTAGTCTACAAAAACTTGAAAGGTAGGGAATATCACTGAAATAATAATCATTTACAGAAAGTGACGGGTAAAAGAACTTTATGTTTATGGCTGTTTACTTACGAGGTGAGGTGAAACTGAATTATCTAGATAATTATGTAGTACTGTAGTTCGCTATCCTTGAATACAGAACTGGCAACGCGCAATGTTCGCAGGGACATTGAAAAGAATACATACGTTAAATTAGTTGTTGCTTTTGTGTCATAGCCATTTGTGATATTAGTTATAGAATAAAAAGAAAATACATGTATTTCATTCTCATCATACTACCAAGTACCTCCAACTTCTCCTTTCATACAGCCAGTTTTCACACTTGTTGACGGGAATTGTAGTTCCACACTTAAGAAGCCTTTGTGTATTTAAAGTACATTTTGCAATGATTCTTGTTAAAGTCCTAGGATCTCAAAGTTCTTTATATTATGTTCTTGTAACAGGCGAATATACATTTCCTAAAGTGAAGTTAAATGATCTAACTTCATTTGGTTTAAACTTCGCTAAGTCCATTTATTTCAATTGCAGAAGGCAGCCATATTGAGAGAGGAATACATTTCCACCGAGATCTAAATTTCAACAAAACAGGTTTCATCTTTATAATGGTATTTTTCAAATGTCATCTTTATAATGGTATTTTTCAAATTTCATCTTTATAATGGTATTTTCCCTCGTCTGGCTTGCCAGTGTTGTGAGGCTATATTTTCATTTTTCGAATATTTTTCTCTAACAGGTTACTTTTGGAGAACGTTTTTCAAATTCCATCGTTCAACGACCCAACAGATACTGCTGTGGATTTCTGTATCTTTTATCGCTGTTAACTTCAGCTCAATGATCGTCTTAGTTTCGTCAGTTTAGAATCCTGTTACCTATTACTCTTCATTTTCTTTCATCCGCTTCGTTTTTTGTCCATCATCCTTCGCCTATGCATTATTTTGTGTACCCTACTCCTGGTCGAGATGAATTTCCACTTCGACATCAAAAGTTTTAATTGGATTTTCGGTAATGCTGTGATACAATAATTCCTTGCCAACACCGAATTTAGGATCAGAAATGACGGAATTTCGGTCATTCGGCGTTTTTCCGAAAAGACTTGAGGCAGACAAGTAAATTTTGAGTTAAGCGTCTACCGATGAAAATATGAAAGCTTGCACTGCTTTTCTATAGCCAACATTATTGTTTTGAAGGAGTTCTTGGATACTGGCTTAGATTAGGAAGTGACTTTTATATCTCTGTTCTTAGATAAGAGTCACATGCCCTTCAGCAAATTAGAACTTCATAAATTCTTATCATAAAGTACTAGGAGATTGTCTGACTCTTCTCAGCTTTCGCAGTAGTTCCTTAAATTAACATTGGCTGCCTTGTTGCCTCTAGTTTAAGAAGTGTTATTGGAGGTCGTAAGTGACATGCGTTATATCACAAAAGCTGTAAAACGACTCTTATTCATCTGGAGGTAAAGTAATTCTCTCCTTTGGGTAATTACTCTCATCTGCATAATAGAATTACTGGGGTTGGGAATGGGACAATGAAAATGTGTAGGCTACCTCCTAGCTGCGGACTACTCCCCCCACCCTGCCTCCGTGAGGTATATGCTTTGTATAATACTAAGGTGGATACAGGGTTGCCTCTTTCCAGTTAGTATCCGGTGTGCAAGATTAGGTTTAAACGAATTTCTGTATTTCACTTTTATGATTTACAGTTTGAAGTTAGATTTACAAAGTTTGAAGTTAGATTAGGAAGGGAGGTCCAAGGAGGTTAGGGTAGATTAATCAAGATTAGTTTAGGACGAATCACTATATTTTAATATATGACTAAAATTGAAAGCATCCCTGTAACCTTCCTCTCAAAATTTTCCTAGTTTGTAAATATTTTCGTAATTATTATTGTTCATACGCGTGAATATCTGTTTTTTCGACTGATTAAGTTACGATTTATGCATTCCCTACCTTTCTGATGTCTTCATTCATAAGAAATGATGTCAGTATCTGTGGCACGTTCTATGAAACTTTTATTTATGTTACAGAATATCATTTTTTTCTAAAAGCTCAGAAGGCTAATAAATTAAAGTTCATGAAGGCCTCTTTCACACGAATGTCTTTTGGGGTATTTTGGCAGTTCTTGAAATGCTTAACAAAATGAACACTTTGAGCAAAGTTAACCGTCAACATTATCATGTCTTGAGAAGATTACAGTTTTAGTTTTCTGAAAAGAAAACTATTGTGCCGGCTTTGTCTGTCCGTCCGCACTTTTTCTGTCCGCCATCAGGTCTTAAAAACTACTGAGGCTAGATGGCTGGAAATTGATATATTGATCATTCACCCTCCAATCATCAAACATACCAAATTGCAGCCCTCTAGCCTCAGTAGTTTTTATTTTATTTTAGGTTAAAGTGAGCCATAAAAGTGCTTCTGGCAACGATATAGGATAGGCCACGACCGGGCAGTGGTTAAAGTTTCATGGGCCGCGGCGTATACCGAGACAGCTCAAAGATAGATCTATTTTTAGTGCCCTTCATTATACAATGTAAAGAAAACTCGATTACGCCGAAGAAACTTCGGCGCATCTTTTACTTATTTGTGTAGGAAAATGGTAATATACTGTATGTTCGAATTGATATCGTTTTAAAGTTCGGCCGCATCATCCACCGAAAACACATATAACTGATCGTTTCTAAAGCTCCCATAAGCTAATAGCCACTTAATGTTATGCCGAGGGACAGCGAGTAACTGCGACGTAAGTCTTATCATCCCATATATTATTTATAGGCGGGAACTTGATATTTCCCTGCTCGCCATAGATAAGCAAAACCTTTTCGCTGTCGTTGTTAGCTCAAGATTTTCTTGCCTCAGGCTGTTTTTTTCCTCGGCGGGAGCCCGACGTAGTATGTTAGGCTTAGCAGAGCTCGTTTTTCCACATTACCATATAGAGCGAGACTGCCATATGGCATCAACAGAGACCATCGCCTCTTCTTCGTCCAAAAATGCGATGCGAGATATAATTCTCCGCCTTTGTTGAAAGAGCGTCACTTTCGCCTTCCTGGATGATTAACGAATGAATGAATGAATGAATGAGGCCTGTTAGGGACGAGTGAAAATATTTATCAATGAATACCTTAGACGTGAGATTATATATCTCTAGGGACAGGGGATTTTTTTTCTAATCCTTTCCTGCTCTTTTTATTATAGCCTGGTGTGGATGATGCAACTGATATAAGATCCATCTGCCAACATGAAAGATGAAAAATAGCGTCACAATGTACTGTATGGCTACACGCGCGCGCGAGCGTGTAGCCATACACACACACATGCATATATATATATATATATATATATATATATATATATATATATATATATATATATATATATATATATATATATATATATATATATATATATATATATATATATATATATATATATATATATATATATATATATATATATATATACAGTATATATGCAGTAGTATATATATATATATATATATATATATATATATATATATATATATATATATATATATATATATATATATATATATATATATATACATCTGCATATACATATATATATAATTTTCTTTAGAACTAATGGACAGATGCTTCACAGAAATAAATTTCTGATCCTTATTGGGATCAAACCCGTCGTCCAAATGAAAGGCCAGGGCGCTACCAACTGACCCACACATTTGGTATTGCCCTGGCCTGCCATTTGAGAGACTGGGGTTCGATTTCGATGTGAGTCAGAATATATATATATATATATATATATATATATATATATATATATATATATATATATATATATATATATATATATATATATATATATATAATTAGGTAAAGTCCACAACGAAATTCCTGTTGCAGAACATACTATATTGAAAATATATATGGACAGAGCTTATAGCTTTTGTCCATCTTCTGTGGACTTGAATATATATATATATATATATATATATATATATATATATATATATATATATATATTTATATATATATATATATATATATATATATATATATATATATATATATATATATATATATATATATATATATATATGACTTTTTATCACATCACCGTGATTCATATTCAATCCATAATAGCTACAAACGTCCTTTAATATCCAATTCGCTCTACCTCCGGAAATAATATATTTTCATATATGTTACCGAAGGGGAATTTTTAGTTGATAATAAGTTCGTCATCTCGTGGGCTCGAACCAGCGAAGACAAGAACTCAGGGCTACAGTGGACGCATTTTAACCCACTTGCTGGCCGCGTGGGTTAAAATGCGTCCACTGTAGTCCTAAGTTCTTGTCTTCGCTGGTTGAGCCCACGAGATGACGAACTTATTATCAACTAAAAATCCCTTCGGGTAACATACATGAAAATATATTATTTCGAGGTAGAGCGAATTGGATATTAAAGGACGTTTGTATTTTACTGATTATATATATATATATATATATATATATATATATATATATATATATATATATATATATATATATATATATATATATATATATATATATATATATATATTATACGCGCATGAGAATAAACGTAACATTATGGAAGAGTTGAAAAGAATATCCCTAGAATAGAGCGTTATCATAAAGCGGAGACAGAATGCCTGAATAAGAACACGCTGCATCTTTGTCCCTTTTCATTCTGGTGATTGGAATCCTGGACGCACTGGCATTGCAATATTCCGTTGTCGGCGGAAAAAGCTCTGCCTTTTTTTTTTTTTGTGACAAAGGAAATCCTGGGTAAATTCCCTTTTACTAGATGAAGGATAAAGAAGAATTCTGTGAATGATAGATCCTCTGTAATGCGGAGTTATGTGAACAATGATTTCTCCTATCTCTACAAATGGAATGTTCCTAATAAAAAAGTTATTGTGCTAACGTGGAGGGAATTCCTTTTATCAGAGGAAATATCTCAAAATATTATCTTAGGTCTTTTCCTGATTTAACGTGGCCTATGACCGACGTTTATTCCTTTCAGGTTAAATATTATCAGACGATGACTAGAGTTCTAAGCCAGTTATTTATAGCTTCATAATTTGGCAGAAAACTTTCCATTGCACATTTACGTTAATTTAAAGTAATGGCCCTTTGATGAACATGAGTTAGTACAGATAATGGTCGTTCAGTTGACACTAATTTCAGTAACACATTACGAAAAAGAGGAATTATATGAATTTTTCAAATAATCTGTTTATATGTAAGTCACACTTAAATACACCTACAACCATTGTTTAAAATTACGATTTCTTAGTTTTTAATTTGGACCAGCAAGATTTTAATAGGGACTTCTTTTACTGATTTTAAAAACTCCAGTGTTTTTAGAATTTATCAAGTGAATATTTCTTATGTGCTCTAACATATCTATGCATTAGTAATAGCGGTCACGGGTCATAAATATATTTGCTTGCTTGAATATATAAAGTGAAGCAAAATACAACTATTCATGCATTCAACTTATTCTAGAATGCTGTAATTTTTAAAAATAAGAATTGTCAAAAAAGAGAAAAATATCAGAACGTCTATTGGGATACCAATCTACAACTGAGAAGCCTACCATTACTATAAGGGAAATAGCCTGGTATATAACGGAAATGGCTCACTTGCCATGTCAATAGCCATTCCATTTCAATGAGCTAAAATAAGGGAGTCCATTTTTCCATGGATACAGATGTGCTCTTTTGTATTCAAATGCGGGCCCTTCACTGCCACCCTTTACTAAAAAGCTACTTCATTCTCTCTCTCTCTCTCTCTCTCTCTCTCTCTCTCTCTCTCTCTCTCTCTCTCTCTCTCTCTCTCTCTCTCTTACCGATCTCGTACAATGCCAGTCGACTCAACACTTAATTTTTTACTGTTTTTTTTCTGAATTTCTAGACGTTTCGCTTCATAAATCTACCTAATTAATGATTAGAACATTTAAAACATATCTAATCATAATGCTTTCGATAAAAATAGGGGTTGGTCCACTGCTGGCCTTATTTTGGCGAATGCAAATGGAGACTTTACCTTCTCAGTATTTTAACACCCTGAAAATATTTTATAGTTTGTATTTTTAGATAAGAACTTTTGAAGAACTATTGCTTACTTTCCTAATAAACTGGTGTGTAGATATCTAGTTGTATGTTTAATCTAAATATGGGATCTTCAAATGTAAACATTATTTAAAGCAAGCGAAATTAATATTTAAATAAAATCGCCGGGCGCCATCGCAATATTCATTTGCCATATTACGCACCAGTGTTTCTTTCGCTTTTTCCTTTATCTAAGAGTTGTAATTCCAAGTTCATAAAGTAAACATTTCTACATGCTTTCAGTTTTCCTTATATTACTAATTTGAAATTCTCTCTCTCTCTCTCTCTCTCTCTCTCTCTCTCTCTCTCTCTCTCTCTCTCTCTCTCTCTCTATAAAAGCTAACAGTTGATCGGCAGATGAAAGCTCTGCCCAAGCCTCTTGAATCATGGAAAAAAATTCAAGAAGTCACAAGTTTTTGCTTAAGATTTGTGTTGTTTGACAAATAGATTTAATATTAGTTTATCCTTGACATCAGTCGAGGAGAGAAAATATAATAAATTGTGGGAACAAATGCACGAAAATATAATAAATTGTGGGAACAAATGCACATTCTTGCGACATATACTGACTTGCTTTAAAAATGCCTAGATGATAGTTGCATGCTCATGAATATGGCTGACTGCTTATGAATTCATAATTATGCCTTTCTGAAGTAATCCGAATTCGAATAATTTGCGAGGAATTATTATTTTCCTAACTAAGAAATCCATTTTCGCCTTAACACATTATGAGAATTTCAGTAATTTTATTTCTTGTCGTTGACAAGAAATTTGAACTGAATTCTGTAAACAGATGCTAACTGGAATCCTCATTTCATTGATCTTTATGTACATAATGTTCCGGGGTAGATTAAAAAAATATTTCATCATGCTCTTTATATTAAAAATTGCTCCAAGCCCAGACAGGCTGTAAAATATCTGAAATTGTTTGATTTTTCTGGTTTTACTTACACATACAGACACACGCATACATAGATAATTTATAAAACACTGTGTACATGAAAAATATGCAAGCATTTCATCAGCCAGGATTCACTTCCAGACCCATGTACTTGAGTAACTAAACTTATAATGTTACTGCAAATAACTGCATATGCAAAGCATGATTTAGTAAGCCAGTTGAGATGTTTGAGGATTATATCGCCCACAGCTATAACTTGACACCTGTTTTTGAAATGGCAATGTTGCCAGCAAAAAAAGTGAAAAAAAAAACTTTAAAATGCTGACTTGCATGGATACCTGGTATTTAATTTTTCTGGCTAAACTGGTTGTGTTCATTACTGAAATTTGCCGCGTTAAATAGTAAAGCAATACTGTGAAAGAAAACTATTGTGACGGCTTTGTCTGTCCGTCAGCACTTTATTCTGTCCGCACTTTTTCTGTCCGCCCCTCTATCTTAAAAACTACTGAGGCTAGAGGGCTCCAAATTTGTATGTTGATCATCCACCCCCCAATCATCAAACATGCCAAATTGCAGCCTTCTAGCCTCAGTAGTTTTTATTTTATCTAAAGTTAAAATTAGCCATGATCGTGCTTCTGGCAACGATATAGGATAGGCCACCGCCGGGCAGTGGTTAAAGCTTCATGGGTAGCGGCTCCAGCAGCATTATACCGAGATCACCGAAAGATAGATCTGTTTATTTTCGGTGGCATTGATTATATGCTGTAGCAGCTGTACAGAAAACTTGACTGCGCCGAAGAAACTTCGGCGCATATTTACTTGTTTTTTGTTGAAACTACACGTCTATGCGCCATAGATAAACTTCTAAACAATTTTGCATGTAAATCTAAAGTATTGCATCTTGCACTGTTTCGTATTCAACATATAATGGGTATATTGAAAAGCAATATACTCCAACATCATTTCCATAAGTACCGTATGCCATGCATTTAGAAGTAAAGACTTAAGTTTTCTCTTAAAATTTCTTTGGCACTGACCGTCAATATTCTTCTTCATTTTCCTCAAACATATTTCTAATGTATTTTATAAGAATATTAATTCCTCGTTGGCCTTGAACCTCTGGTATCTTTCTACATCAAAAGTTTTACTTCATTATGATATCCATATGCTATCAATCAATGCATCAATACAATCGATCATTTCAGAACAAAGTGACTCAATGAAGCGTAAGTATTCGGCTTCACTGTACAATCTCTGTGTGATATCAGTAAAGCGCAATTGGTAGAATACATATTGTAGTAGCATATAAAAATACCTTACCATTAGAATCTTCTTCAAGATATTTTGGTCGTTTTTGTTTCATTCACATTTATTCTTGAAGGTAGTAAACGAATATCATGTTTCGAAAATCTTAAATCTAACTGCGATTAATAGTTTAAGACTAAGTGTTCGGTTAAACGTAACTTACAACGGCTATGACTTTTATTATAGTAAGGGATATTAAGGAAACGATTTTTTCATGTAGAAAAAAAATGTTTCCCGAATGTACCTAAAGATTCCAATGAATGAAAATAGTTTTCAACACAGAACAGTAAGAATAGAAGGCAAGTAGCTGTAGATGCAAAGACATACCTCTTCGATCCACTGGAATTACGACTTCTAAGTTACTAAAGCAATAATACTAAACTCAGAAGTGAAAAATAAAAGATTGCTCTCATAATTTCATATAATCTTAAAGGGACTCTGTCACTTTAGTTTATTGTAGCGTTGATTATTTTTTTTACAAGGAAAAACAAACACACACACACATATATGTATGTATGTATGTATACACACACACACACACACATATATATATATATATATATATATATATATATATATATATATATATATATATATATATATATATATATACATATATATATAGGAAAGTGAAACAGCGGAGTGATTGCTAGGCCTTTCTGACACGACGGTCTTTTACTAGCAGACTCATTTATATATATATATATATATATATATATATATATATATATATATATATATATATATATATATATATATATATATATATATATATATATATATATGGATATATACACACACATCACGTTTCTTTATGAAATAAAATAAGATACATTTTTATCACTGGGGTTTGCCCTAGTTCTGAAGAGGAAAATGTTATCAATATCAGGCATAACTGAATTACATCCACAGACATCAAGAAAAAGAAAAGATTGTTATTAGAGCGAAAATCATGAAATAGGACTATAATTATACAAACTGTGCCAAACGCTATTATTGCAACTTCCTTATCTTATATCACATGCAGTAATATTTCATTAAATGGAAATACACAAGGACCTGTTCATGGCTTTCTCTTCGATTGGTTAAGAAAAAACTACTGTAAAACACAAAGTTTTAGTAAATGAATATACTATTTGCCTCATCTTTGTTGTTTAACTGTGTTTTTTTTCCTTACCGTTCAAGACAAACATAATAATGTGTTGTTTTTGTAACTAGTTTTCCCTTCATTTGCATGAAATAAAAATCGCCTTCTCCATACTCCCCTCTTTTTTATATGCCTCTAACAAAGTACCATGAAATCTGCATTTTCAGAGTGAAGTTCATTAGCAAGTTGAAGATGTGAGTTCCAACTAAGAACTTGAAAGAATAAGGAGTGAAACTAGGGTGACTAACAGTACACGTACAGAAATTAATAAAACTAGTATAACTAACGCTAAGAAAGTAATTCCTATTGACTTAAGATAGTAAAAGGAAATGCATAGAAGGGAATTAAAATGGCATACTAGGGTACTTTCATTAGATTTTGAGGGGAAAATTCGTCAGACTATCCATTAATGTAGTGACCTCAATAGATACCCAATACTACCACACAAATTTTTTAAAAGTTACTCAAAGCATATCAACAAAACACAACTTTTGTACCACTGTAAAGTTATAGGGGTAGCTTAATTCCTGGCCAGCTTCACACTTACAGACCAAGCTTTTATGAAGCTTCCTAACTAGAAATAAGTTTTCCCATCACAAAGACACCCCTAAAGGGACACCTCTCTCGGCTTTCAAGAAAATTCCCACTGAGAACTATAATTAACCCTCTGACTGTTCATTGTAACTGGAAGTGAAAAATACCCTATATGTATGTTCCTGGCGTTAGGTGCTAAGCTTTAATTAAATATTGTTGTCTCTATCCATTGATTGATTTATCTGGTAACATTTATAATGTTTATATTCTTGGGGTTATTAGACATGATGCAGTCGCTGTAATACATGAGAAGACAGTGAATGAATATGAGGGAAGGTAAGAGAGAAAATGCAGCATAATAGAACAGACTTTGGCAAACCAATATGTCCCTTCAACATCCACTCAGGATCTTTTTTCTCTCTCAAACTGTAATTAGCTTGAAAACTTGGCTTATTCCTGAATACCACGCAACAGCCAATGAAATTCTGATTAGATTTAAAGCAATGTATTTTTTCCACGGGTACACATTGCTTATGATTTTAACGAATACTGAAACAGATCAGCTTCTCATTAAAGGAAAAAAATCTAAAAAAAAATGTTTTTATTCCGATATAACCATGAATAAGATCAAAATTGCCATGCAGTCAATACGAACACTTTTGATACTTATTGCAAGTTATTTATATTTCATAGACCCAGGTTAATACATGGTTCGGGATGCAACGGTTATTATGAGCAATGTAAACTTGAGTAGATGGAGATTTGCATTTGAATTAGTAATTATGTATTCATGCGAAACGACGATTTGCGAGGGAATACTTGAATTCAACGAGACAGTCTCAGCGTTTCAGCTACGATTGTTATCATTATAACTACGTAAACTGTGCATAATTACGTTTCTATTGTTTACGTTATTCTTATTCTGAACCTGATTCTTGGAAAATGTCTTTACATTTCGAAGAACGAGCTTCCAAATGGAAAAATAAAAGTTTGAATCGCATTTATGTCACTAAACACTCCCAGATCCTTTTTCTCCAAATGAGCTTGCAACCTGAATGCATTATTAATCTTATATTCTTACATGCATTAAGAATATATAAAAAAATCGTGAAGTTAATATTATAATTACGAAATGTAGTTGTTCTTACCTTGCACTTCTTTCTGTTGCCTGGAGGTGTTTGCTTTTTTCAGTCTCTGACTGTATTATACAACCTAATCTTATATTTTTCCTTGCATTAAAAACATTTAAAAAATGTTCTTGAAATAAATATTACATTTATAAAATACAGTTACTCTTACCTTGTAATTACTAATTGCTGTTCTATCAGTTTCCCACAGTATTGCAGACTCCAAGTTAGCTCCATAATGTTGTTTTTGATTGAACTGCCTTTATGCCAGCACGGGCTCTTGCTCATGATAGCAACCCGTAAAAGCCCCATAAGGGATCACTTGCAACTCTTCCACTGAAAAGAAAAATTATAGAAGTTCAAAGTAGATGAGAATCATAAATGTTCAAACGTTTGCGTTTAGGTATCTCCCATTTATAAGACGTCAGTTCCTGTATATTATCCAACAATCAGCGAAAATGTTTATTAGTAATTAGAAAAGAATGTTATGTTCATTCAGAAAAAAATGTATTACCGCAGAAGGGCTTTAGTGCTAATGTTTTGTTGATGGTAGTCTTCTCAGAACCAGACACGAAAATAATGATTTGGATTAGAACGATAATTCTGATCTGTTTGCACTATATTTCCTGCAATGACAGCATCAGTTTTTGTCGTGTTTTCATGATGTTTTGTGACATATTAATAACTGTGCTTTTATTGCATTAGCTAAAAGAGTCTGAAACAAAATAGCTGACATTATTGCAAAATAAATACAAAGTAAGGTCGCGCTGAATTTCCCTTCATCTTCATAACCTCCAGGGCCGTGTTATTCAAAACATCGTTATTGTCAACAGGGGAATATTACTTGACAGAGTGATGACCTCACTTCGCCTTTTATGACCACAATATCAAGAGATATATTTGAACCTTCAAACTTCAATTTTTTGGCTCCCATTTGGCGTCGGATTTATCGAAAAGGGATTCCATGATAACAACTTAAAAACACAACCG
>NC_089799.1:21704927-21707427 GCF_040412425.1 Macrobrachium rosenbergii
ACATTATCCACACGCATCTCCCATTTATCTGTATACACCACACTCTACAAATTTGAATTTCCTAAAGTGACGAAAATGGTTTTATATTTTAATGTGCAAGGAATACCGGAATAAAAATAACAATCTGTGGATCTAAGTACGTGCTTTAATGCAAGTCAGGAATAATGGCGAAACCTTTTCTTTTGTTCAACGTTCAGAAATTGTTTTCGTTTAATGATGTGAGTTAGAAATTATAAATTAGGAATTAGATACACTACATTTCAATGGTAACAAAAATAGAAAGTAAAAACTCATTCCCTGTCTCTCTCCGGAGATTTAAATGCATAGTAGTGAATTTAATTAAGAACACGTTTCATTTCAGCGAACATGACAATGATTTTAATCGTAGCATTTCTGCATCAGAGATTCATTTTCGAGTACTGTTAAGGTGATAATAATAATATTACACGTATTCTCATTTACGTAACTTGCGGGTTCTTGCGTTCTTGGTCCACAACAAATTTCATTTTGAGCAATGGAACTTCTTGGGGTTCTTTTATTGGTATTTCCCCCTCAAAAAAACTCGTAAGGCAGTTTGCTTGAGTTTAATCTCTCTCTCTCTCTCTCTCTCTCTCTCTCTCTCTCTCTCTCTCTCTCTCTCTCTCTCTCTTCTATCTATATATATATATATATATATATATATATATATATATATATATATATATATATATATATATATATATATATATATATATATATATATATATATATATATATATATATATATATATATATATATATATATATATATATATATATATAAACATGTATGTACATGAAATATACAAACACTTTATCGTCCTCAGTTATCAATAGACGAAATGCATTTGTAGAAATATTTACAAGCTTAAGGCTTTCGTCCATCGTCCTGTGGACTTGATCAAGTACACAGAAGGATGGACGAAAGCTTTGTAAATATTTCTTACTAAACAAGAGTATTATGGACTCTTCTATTGATATATATATATATATATATATATATATATATATATATATATATATATATATATATATATATATATATATATATATATATATATATATATATATATATATATATATATATATATATATATATATATATATATATATATATATATATATATATACTGACGGTAGAAAATAATATTGGCATTTCCTTTCCTTTCCCTCTGCCTCACCTCACATTGTGCCTCATAAATGCTTGTGCTGGCTTTCACCTCTGTTTACCGCTCTGTATATTTCCGAGGTAGGTGACACATTCAATTATAACGCTTTCGCACTGTTTTCCAATTCTGTTTTTATTCGCAGCAGCTAGGTAGAATTTCTGTGCGTCGTCCCAGTTTCCTAAGTGAAAAACCGAATTCTCACTAAGGTTACAAAATTCGAAAGAGCGCTGCATCATTATCCTGACAACAATAACACCCACTGCACGGGTCAATCAAACTTTCACGTTGATGCCATAGCAACGAAAAGAGAATGGCTCAGAAATTCAAGGAAAAGAAAGTCACAGGGTGGGAGGAAACGTAGTGTCAACTAGCAGTTTGTAAATTGGAGAGGTAAAGTAAATTTGGGCCGACACTTTGTATTGAACTGACCTGGAAAATTCTCATACTAGACAGAAAAAACAGAACTGAACTTCAAAAGAAAAAATTCAAGGCCATGACAACTCGGGAACTTAAAAAATAAAAAACAGTGCTAGATTTTTAGCAAATGGAAATAGATGTTATATTGGATACTTCAGTAACTCAGAAAAAGGAAGCATGATAACAAAACGTTCGTTATAAAACCTTATTTGAAGATCAACACGATATCTGGTTCCAGTACTTTTTTTTTTTACCAATAAAACAAAAAATAGACACAAAAACCTATAATTGTGTCATTTTTACCTGTTTTCAAGATATTCTGCCCATTGCATAGTTCCCAAAATCCGTAGGTTAGTCTTAAGGAAAATGAAATAGGTTCACCAGGTCTAAAGGTCCACACAAGTCCTGCTAGCTTATTTAGCACTTTATGGTCACCTTTAGAAGTTACTGTGAGAGGATCAGTGCTGGCATAAGGCCAGCTTAATTTATACTAATCACCAGCATTGAGTTTGATGTCTTTAAAATGCACGAGTCTATAACGTCAGGATATTCAACACTTTACGACCACCTTTAGAAGCCGCTGTGAGAGGACCAGTGCTGGCATAAGGCCATATTAACCTATACCAATCGCCAGCATTAAGTTTGATGTCTTTAAAATGCGCGGGTCTTGCCCACTTCCCTTTAAATGAAAGCGTTAACTCTCCTGACTTAAAAAAGAGAGAAAACTAAATTGGAAAGCCTTCGAGGCGGCGACATCTTTTTCTTCCAGTGCCTCCTGGTCAACACAGCGAAACGTTCCGTTTGAATGAAATGAAAGCGATAACGGGGGCTTTCAACGTGAACGTTTGACAAGTGATAATTTGCAGACAACGGGCTCCCGAAAAACAATTTTCCTA
>NC_089799.1:21712427-21734927 GCF_040412425.1 Macrobrachium rosenbergii
GCTAATATTTCACAAATTAATATCATTGGAACATTCCTGAAATGGAGACAAATATGAAAGTAAAAAAAAGAAAATCTTACAAAGGTTCAAAAGCCAAAGAAGAGATAAAATAGATCATTTAAAAACATAACGATGAAATATACCTGAAACAATTTTCCAGTTTCACAGCAAAGAAAAATGAAAAGTGACGCGAGTCTTCATTACAGTGTTACCAGAAAGGTATTATTTCTGTCATTCGAGCTACGTTCATACTTAGGCAATGTGAATTGCATTTCCAAGAACTTATCATTACAGATGATTATCGCTTCAAGCGTTGTTTTCTTGTTTGTCTCCCATTGAAAGACTGCTTTCAGTGGAGGAGATCATCAGCTGATAATTTCGTTAAGTTTATAAAACTAGTCATCACTTTGAGATTTGTCAGACACCACGGACTCATGAACAATTGAATTAATCGTTTTCTATTACTAATTGATAAACAGAAGATTAACACTTTTGTACCCACCCTAATCCCTCAATCATCACCAAAGGATTAGTAAATCATCTGATATAGCTTAGAAACGTGGATGCTGTTCTGTGTATTAATTCTGCTGATGCGAATGTATTTTTACACAAGCTTAATGAACAGGTTTAGTCTACAAAATTCACAGCAGAAACATGAAACAAAAGCATCAACCATTCTTACATGTACAAATCATTAAATAAGAGTCAAGGCTGAAATAGAAGATACTCAAAAAAATCAATGAATAATTACGAAAACATAAATTATTACAAAGGCCAGTCTAAGGAAATTAAAAGGTCTATTTTCTCTTCAACTTGAGGTTGGTCATTAAGTATTATTAGCTGAGATTGTGTCAATGAAAAAAAGAAAATCTGCGAAATGAGAATAAGATTTTGGTCTTTTTCGGGGAATCTTAATTGGGTATTTAAAACTAGCTAAAAAAAAAACTTCACAATTTTCTTTATTATACTTAAATACTTGAGTGCAACGTGCCTATAAGATCCCTGATTTTATAATATTTATATTTATATTTATTAAACACGAAAAAATATCACAAAATAAAAGAACAACATCAAGATATTCTTTTGAAACAGGACCACAGTCTTATGCATTTTTATGCCTTTATACAACCATCAGCACGAAACATACTAAACTTAGTCATCCATTAGAGAGAACTATAATGATTAACGAACAGGACATTAATGAGTCCTAATTCATCTCGAAAAAGACGTTAACTTTGACATTAGCAATAGAAGATTCTTCTTTGAGCCAGTAAAATTGACCTGCAGAAGAATGAGCTTGAAACGACCACATCAAGAAGTAATATATATATATATATATATATATATATATATATATATATATATATATATATATATATATATATATATATATATATATATATACTGTATATATATATATATATATATATATATATACATATATATATATATATATATATATATATATATATATATATATATATATATATGCATAGGTAGGACCAGGGTTTTCTTTAGATTCTTCTGTCTGTCAGAGTGAAATAAAAATTACAAAAAATTACAAAACACCTTTCAATATTGTGTATCCTGTTATTTTCTCCCACGGCTCAAAACAACAGATCCATTATAGCCAAATATTTCGAAAAAGATATTGTTGGATTGCGTGTCAGTACAGAGAGGATGAAAGACCAGACTGTTGGATTAAAGTTAAAAAGAAGGGATGAAAAGGTAACTACAAGGAAAACAATAACAAGTGAGTTTGATGAGAAGAAATTGAGAATATTTCGAAGGAAAATATTTATGCAAAATTGTAAGAGGTAAATACACGGAAGTTGATTGAGTATATGAAGCATGGAGTTATCCTACTGTACCTCTTCTCAGGTATATTCTAGTAACGCCAGTATCGTTAGCAACATTATATTCTTGCACTCATACACATGAATAACCATTCGTGTCAAGCATTCATTCGAAAGGTTTTTCTTGATTCAGTCATACTTTGCATATTCAAGTCATCAAACGCTAGTAACCTTCCATTCTTTACCTATTAAGAGTCCCTTCCACAAATAGCCTCAAATTTACAGGAACCCCTTCCATTCTTGCATCATTCAACTCTCCCTCAAGTTAAATCTCTATGTTGAGCAAACATTATTCAAAGTCTCATTCCATTTGAAATATGATTGGATTGTTACTGACATCTCCTTCCATTGCTTCGCATATTCAGAGACCTAATGACTGTTAGCCATGTAACTATCCCCCTGTAAAATAACTTCTTTACAAATTTATTGTCCATACTCATCCCTTGTATTTTCATTATTTTCCTTCTGTTTCACTCACTTTCTTCTTGACCTCTCTATTCGCCAGTTAGATCAACTATACATTAAGTTCGTTATCCCGCAGGGTAATTGCCCAAAAATAACTTATTTTAAGAACCTTTCTTTTTTATTAATCTCATTGTTTGCAGCACCTATTTCCTCCTCGCACCTTCTTGGGCAGTATCAACATACACACCGTGCTGACTTCTTGACCGCATTCCTGAATTTTATATACACCTGGTTCATGCCTTCCACGTCATTGTATTGAAACTAGTCCATTTTTAATTTCCTGTAAAAGAAAACTGTTGTGCCGGCCTTGTCTGTCCGTCCGCCCTCAGATCTTAAAAACTACGGAGGCTAGAGGGCTGCAAATTGGTAAGTTGATCATCCACCCTCCAATCATCAAACATACCAAATTGCAGCCCTATAGCCTCAGTAGTTTTTATTTTTATTTAAGGTTAATTTAGCCATAATTTTGCATCTGGCAACTATATAGGACAGACCACTACCGGGACGTGGTTAAAGATTCATGGGCCGCGGCTCATACTGCATTATACAGAGACCACCGAAAGATAGATCTACTTTCGGTGGCCTTGATTATACGATGTACAGATAACTCGATTGCGCTGAAGAACTTCGCCGCGTTTTTTACTTGTTTGTCATTGGTTTCGTATGTGGCATACTCACTTTCATCTTGGTAAACCTTTTTCATGACTCAACATTCTATCCAAAGCCGAGTCTTCAACCACTCGTTTCTTATTAAATTCAAATTTATTTTTACTTGAATTTCACGTATTTTAATGATCACAAATATACCTTATGCCAACCCACTTCCCACCATTACATCGATCAAAATGCTCTAAAATTAACTTTGACCTTTCACATTATCCAATATAATTTTTTTCGCCATTTTCTCATTCCTGAAAATATGATTGAATATTTTTCTATGGGTATCGTGTACTTCAGGCAGACTATTAGTTATTCTATCTTAACTCTGCAAATTGTTCATCTAAATTTTGCAGTCATGGTAGTCAAATAAATTAAGAATTTCTTAATTAATTCTTGTTTACTATGTTTCATATACTTATAATGCCTTTGGAAAAAATAAATAGATGCCATCATTCTTCAAATTCAGGTAAAATTTTTTTATTTAACGTTTTTTAAGTTCGATTTCGAACTTGGAAGATGTTAGAAATTTTATCTCTCATCATTTTTATTTCAATACAACGAACAATACTTCCACTCATAGAAAGCGTTTCTTTCACCAAATACGTTTTATCAACAAGAAATGTTCGTTTATAGTTCCTGATATTTTTCTTACCAAGTAAATTTTATTTATGAATTTTTCCTGGACGTATGTTTGCCGATGATGCATACTATCTCAAAAAATCAATTAAACTAGGTATCATATTAACCAGATAACATACCCGGTTTCCACGGAGATATACACAGAATCATTCCTGTCCTTGAATTTATAGGAGCAGACAGAGACCCGTAATGGAAACGTCAGTTTGTCTTGTGTTTTAAAGTTGTAATCCAGAGCTTCCCGAAGGGAAAGTGCTAAAGTCAATATCCGTCAGCAACATGCGATTCTCAGGATTAGGACTTGGAAATATATATGCCGTGTTGCAAGTGACGCTTATGTTCGTCGTGATATTATCTGAACAGCATTTTTGAATTTACAGTATGACTGTGAATGTCATTTTTAAGATTTCTAGGATAGATTTTTAATAATAATAATAATAATAATAATAATAATAATAATAATAATAATAATAATAATAATAATAATAATAAAAGTTCTATACGCAGTGCTTAAATTTACGGTATGAATGTCATTTTTAAGATTTCTAGGATAGATTTGTAATAATAATAATAATAATAATAATAATAATAATAATAATAATAATAATAATAATAATAATAATAATAATAATAATATGTTTTATACACGCAGTGTTTAAATCTACAGTATGAATGTCATTTTTAAGATTTCTGAGATAGATTTACCTTTTCAGTAATAATAATAATAATAATAATAATAATAATAATAATAATAATAATAATAATAATAATAATAATAATAATAATAATAATAGGCTCTATTCACTCAGTGCTTATAGATAACTATGACTCCTTATCCACAAAATTGGAACAACTTTAATTCTATTTACACATACAAATCTAGGCACACCTACGTCTGCGTCTAGTTTCACTGATCTAAATTCACATTACATCTAAGAGCGCAAAATTATGAATCCTGTTGCACAGCGACTGGCAGATTTTTTTAACATAGAGAATATAACGTAAGTTATATGCAGAAAATTTCCTAAACTAAGATATAACTTACTCGTAGACTATTTATTTTTCTTTACAAAATAATGCATTAAGCTCAGCTAATTATTACCTTATTGAGTGAACAGGCAAATTTGTTGTACCATAATGAGGCTAAAGACAGAGTCCTAACCGAGGGATCTTCAATCGGTAATTAAAATTTAACGAAAGACAAAGGAGAAACTAGGCCTAACCTTAATGTTTATCTTCCTAATTTCTGAAAAGAAGAAACTGTGTCAGCACTCCCCTCCATCATCCACATTTTAGTCTTTTTGTACACTAGGCTAAAGTACAGGGTGCCCAAATCATCACATATATTTTAGTAGTTCTTTAGTTACTATACATTTAATGTGTTTTCTCAGTTGGGGGCTTCATTTGATTTTTTCACACACGATAAAAATGCAGATTTAAAAACTAAAGAAGCAGGGAGTTGAGTTTTGAATAAATGTCCTTTTTTGTTGCTCTACTTAGTGTGTTGATACTAGGCAGGCTGCTGCCGTCAACAGTGTATCGTTTTCTAGCATCTGGTTTAATACTACTCAGTTTCCTAGGAATGTTATCTTGGCTACAACGAAATTGTGAAATAGTTTGGCGAGTGCAGTTGTGAAATACTCCGATCTTCAAATATTTAATCGAGGAACAAATTCACTGCTCTCTGCTGACGTCTCCTGAATTTCAGGTGCATCTGCTTTATTTTCTATTCCTCCATATTTATTTATTTATCCCCTTGTCCTCTGGCTTTTCTCTCTCTGTTGGCTTATTTCCCTTTGGAGCCCACTCGGGTTTATAATCGATTGACTCTATCTATAAGGTTTTTCAGCCTAATATTTAAAGAAATAATTTGAAGTAACTAGCATGAATAGGTTTCAAGTTGCCCCTCCAAAACAATAATTGGTAAAACTTATTTTACATATATCATGAAAACCTGTAAAGATATTAAGTTTTTTTAATTTGTTAACTCCTTGAAATACTATCCTCATTTTTTATTTCATGCTTACTACAGTCTAAAAGGTTTTGCCTACACTAGCTCTTGTCTATTCTATAAAATTTAATATAAAAAGTTCTACGGAAAATAAAAAATCTCACTAAAGGTTACAACATACTATATTCTCACCCCAATGGTATAATTATTTGTATAATATAGTAAGAGTTAAAGGGTGACACGGAAAAACCAAAAACAAAAGTACTACTTTACTGTGTGTGCGCGTGTGTGTGTGTGTGTGAGAGAGAGAGAGAGAGAGAGAGAGAGAGAGAGAGAGAGAGAGAGAGAGAGAGAGAGAAAGTTCTACTCACGACTATTCGGGTACTTTAGCAAGGCAAAATCATTCCTTTGGAATATGGGTTAAGGTTAATCGACTTATTTTCTGTATCAAATACTGATGCCTAAAAAAATATGCAATGCAACTTTGCTTTTTAAAAGATTTCACCTCGTTTAGTTGTATCAAGATTATAATTTTAAGTTTCGGACAAGTCATGACCATTCTCTTATGAGAAAACTCACAAAGGAACTATACAGATAAAAACAAAATTAATAATTTAATGTCTTAGATAATTTTCATTTTTATAGTCTGATCTAATCTGTAATCACAGCATCCGATGTTAACCTACGAACTTTTACAACAAAACAGTTGAATGGACGTCGGTTACAGAAATAATGACCCTGATTTTATACATTCCCCTTAAAATAACTAATTGTTCCTGTTTCCGAGGTGAATGTTTACAGTGTAAATGAGAATTCTGTTGGTATTCGATGTGAAAAAGGCTTTAGCCTACAGTTTTGATATTCACTGAATGTTGTGTGAAACTGGACTCTGAAAAAGAGCTCTATTTCCAGTGTGTTTGTGTTAGTGTAATACCTGAAGGAAAACGGGCCATTGAATGCTGTAATATTAACTCCTACTTTTAGCCTAATGAATGCAACATGTCTATATAAATGATTTCGTCGTTTATCGAGAAGCTATTAAAACTACTGCGATATAAGTATAACACATTTTAGATATAAAGTCCACTACCAGTTGTCTTTATTGGTTAATTATCACTCCGATGACGTGTTTTGTATATCTTATGTCTCTGGGAACGGCAGCATATAGCCAGCATTAGCCCTAAACCATTGATTTTGAGTAAGGGATGATCAGCAGACCAAGAGAATTCAAACAAAGCTTGGCAGGCCTATTGGATTATTACAGGTTAATTAGCTAAACAATGAGGTCCATCCTTGAATACGGTTCATTAGAGATATACAAATCCAGTTGCACAATGATTAAAGGTCGTTGAAATTTAATCCTTTTCAGGTTATTCTTTATTTACAGCCTGTGATTGTTTCTAATGAAAAGTTATAATGACTTAGATCAGGTTCTCTCATTAAACAAAGTCGAAACTACATATTTACTTATACAAATATAATTGATAGTATAAAGTTCGCTATGTAATCGATATGAATAATTTCGTCATTTATCGAATAATATTCAAAATTAATAACCTTATGTCAATGTGGTGCCTCAGATATCACGGTCAGAGCAGGATTACGCAAGATGCGTCCTGGAGCTTCTCAAAACAAACTGTTTATTGTTTAATACATTATTTAGCAATCGAGCGAAACACCACTGAAGAACAAGAGAAATGTTTTGATTAAAAAGAAAGAACCGTTTTCAGTTATAATTACAGTTATCACTGTTGTTATTTTTACTGTTTTTCTTCTTGTGAGCTTCACTTTCACTGGAATATACTATATTTTGTGCATTCATAATTCATCTTTATTAAAAACCAAACAAAAAAATCAGACGGCTTTTATTACGATTAAAAAGGAAGTAGAGGATAAATACTTCTATCATCGAGCTATATATTTTTATTTACTTATTTGCATAATATACTTTATGGTCACAAAGGCAGATCTATATAAAGGCACAAATAATAATGCAACTAAAGAAAAAGATGACGACAGCTTAAAGCAGATTCTATTTGTTGAAATTAACAATTTGTTTCAATGTTTTTGTTGTTGGGAAAAAAACAAGTAAAAAATGAGCCGAAGTTTCTTCGGGGCAATCGAGTTTTCTGAACGTCGTATAATCAAGGCCATCTATCTTTCGGTGGTCTCAGTATAATGCTGTATGAGCCGCGGCACATGAAACTTTAACCACGGCTCGGTGATGGCATGACCTTTATCGTTGCCAGAAGAACGATTATGGTTAATTTTAATCCTAAATAAAATAAAAACTACTGGGGCTGCAATTTGTCATGTTTGATGATTGGAGGGTAGATGATCAACATACCAATCTGCAGCCCTCTAGCCTCGTAAGTTTTTGAGATCTGAGGACGGACAAGAAAAGTGCGGACAGAATAAATAGCTGACGGACAGACAAAGCCGGCACAATAGTTTTCTTTTACAGAAAACTAAAAACTGATGTAGAGAACCACAAACCCCACATTCTGAAAGTTCGCTTTTAAAGTTCCTGGCAGTGAAGAATCATAGATTTCGAACGGGAAAAACTTGGCTTTTATAGCTTGCAAACCCCATTAATCGGGCTGAAATGATTTTCACTCTCATTTCCGTGGCATTTGCAATTCCTTTCCATGGTCACTGTTGCGCAGTTTCCCGAAAAATAAATTCTTTGCAACCGCGATAATCTTTACGAAGATAACGCGAGATTCGTTGAAAGAATTCAGACTCATAATTGATATGTTTGCCATTAAAGACTGAGGTAGAAAAATAATTCACTCCTTCAAATGAATCGAAAAAAGACAATTGGAAGCTAAGAGTGGTCATTTATTACTTGTTTATTAAAATTTAGAAAGCGATGCTGTTCCTTCAATTTAGGTTTTTTTTTTGGGGGGGGCCGGGTAAAACTTGTGAGTTTTTTTTAAAGCTGATCGATCCAATACATTCGTTTACGGTAAGTCTTGCAAAACAGAAATGAATGCAAAAAGAAAGAATATGAACAGAGGAAAACCAGTAA
Source organism: Macrobrachium rosenbergii (assembly GCF_040412425.1). Taxonomy (NCBI): domain Eukaryota; kingdom Metazoa; phylum Arthropoda; class Malacostraca; order Decapoda; family Palaemonidae; genus Macrobrachium; species Macrobrachium rosenbergii. The sequence continues at coordinate 21,721,027 of NC_089799.1, forward strand.
AATAGAATATGCAGATATTTGTATGCAAATAAGCAAACACAGTGCTATGTAGGGAGCATTTAAAAACGAAAAATATACATCTTTATGGAATTATCACCTATTGAGCATATATATATATATATTATATATATATATATAATATATACATCTTTATATATATATCATATATATAATATATATATATATATATATATATATATATATATATATATATATACATATATATATATATATATATATATATATATATATATATATATATATATATATATATATATATATATATATATATATATATATATATATATATATATATATATATATATATATGCAGCGCACTCACTTTAGATGGTGCAACTAAAGCCAAGACTGATACAGCCTATCAGTCTTAATGCCAGCCCAAGGTCTACTTAACATCTGTGATTGACCGAAGACCACCTCGCTTGACCTGCGCCCACCTTGCACCTGGGCTAATTAGAATTCCTTTCCTATTACCTAACCGACAACTAGCCACTCCTCAAGGATATCAACAACATTAATTTCAACTTGTTTCAAATATATTTAGAACAAAGCTTTAGTCAAAATATCAGCACAAACGAAGGTCTCATTAAAACATTGCTACTTGCCTCTTCCAGGCTGCATTGATCCGTACCCCGTGAGAAGGCCTCATCCTGGTGGCCACGGTATAATTCGGCATGTTTATGCCATCCCTGTTATACGATTCCAATCCGACAGTAACCATTCCGCCAGTCTCTCTCTCTCTCTCTCTCTCTCTCTCTCTCTCTCTCTCTCTCTCTCTCGGTAAATGTAAAAAAAAAAACTTGCATACAGTGTTGGTGGCAAGGATAAGCAATGATACCACAGAGAAGAAACAAGTGTTCAAATCTAGTAACTGTAATTCTCTAAGAACACACATTGAGTTCATAATAAAATCACCAGGACAACATCATTTTACTGTTGACGGTAGTACAAAGGTTGCTCACATACAGAAAAATAAGAACGGTAACAGCATTTATGTAAAATGACCATTAGAAATAAACAACAAAGGAAAGAGCATTGCTTTGAACATCTCGGTAAAAACTGAATAAATTAAAGCTTTCTCGAAGTAACATGATGTACGGCGAGGTTTCCCCTAATGCAGATTGGCTTAAGACACCAGTTTGCTTCAGGGGAAATACTTAATCAGAATAACATATGCCGTCTTCACAACTTGTGTTTCTGATTACACAGTCAGCAATATAATATAGTTTATAAATTATTCAATTTATTTTACAGCTTGCGTTCCTTAAAAAATCTTAATTGAACTGTTTTGCAAGTGCTGATGGAAGCTAATATTCAGGTGTGCAAAAAGTTAGCTACGATATGCAACATGCTACTGTTGGAGTGCTGTGCATTTCAACGCTATTTGCTGCGAGAGTACATGGCAATATATAAACTTCACTCTCATTTTACTTTCAGTATTCGATTGTTTTCCGTTGTGCAAGTGACAGTTGGGAGTTGAAATATATAGACAGCAGTTCCTTCAAGTTAGTTGTTGGGTAAACAAGAAGATTCTCCGTAATCAGTACGTGATTGGTATTATAGACTAACTTCCCAATTTCAGTCTTCGTGATCCAAGTTCAGTTAGATCGTTTATAGTTGACGATTTCACATGCTTATGATGGAATGGCCAAATGCTGTAAGGAGGGAATAGTTGGGAAGCTAAGTAATACGAGAGAAATGAGGAATTAAGAGATACCATCAGCACTGTTAATTCCCCAGCTTACGATTAGCTATTTCCTATCTCTCTCTCTCTCTCTCTCTCTCTCTCTCTCTCTCTCTCTCTCTCTCTCTCTCTCTCTCTCTCTCATAGATGACTAAATATAAATCCCAGAGAATCCGGTGAAAACTTATTTCGTGTTTTTAATTGAGAAACCTTACTAGATAGATAGGTACTGAGATTATGTGATTATTTATTGCTTTCACTCAATAGCTTCGGAATAAAGTTTATTTAAGGACCATTGACGTTAGCTGTGAGTAAAATAGATTTTTAAAAGGTCGCTTACTTAGAAATCCCGTAGCGGGTTAGTGCCGTCAGTGCACCTCACGCGGTGCACTGTAGGCATTACTGAAATATGTTTGCAGGTTCCCTTCGGCCCCTAGCTGCAACCACTTTCTAGCTTTCTACTTTACCGTCATTCCAGCCTCCTTTCTTCCAGAGTGCTCTCCGACCACTTCAACTTCCTGTTTTCTTTGACTCAAGCGCTTAATGGCTGAAAGTGCTGCAGTGCTCGGCTTTATAGCCTAATTTTTTTTATAAATAATAAATCAGTCATTAATTATAAAAAAGATAGTTTGGAACGGAATGGGATATAGAGTTTGGGCCAAAGGCCAAGCACTGGGACTTAAGAGGTCATTCAGCGCTGGAAAGGGAATTGAGATGTAGGTTTGAAAGGCGTAACAGGAGGAAAACCTTCAGTCGCACTATGAAATAATCGTTAGGAGAAGGTGGATAGCGAGATGGAAGAAAGAGAATATGAATGGAGGTACAGTAAAAGGAACGAAAGGGGTTGCAGTTAGGGGCCTAAGGGGGATAAAAATGACAGTGAAGAAACATGTTAGGTGTGCTCTAACAGACAGACAGAGCGACTGACGATCCCCAATCATGAACGCCTGCACATAATAATCTGTCGTTGTATGAAGTTGGACGTGGTGATATGAGGGCAAACATGACGAACACGGACAGACTAACAGACAGAGTGACGGATAACAGGAGGGGAAAAAGATATAGTCATCCTTACCTAATCGGGATGTTACTGTTAATGATATGGATTTTCTGATGAGGCGCGTAATGCAAAGCAATCTACCTGTGCATGCATATGTGTATACAAAAATGCTTCGCATCGACCTTAGCATGCATAGGTTCATACGATTCAAATTTTACTATTAGCATATTGGAACAAAACGACACCGCTGGGCAGAAGCATGTGTGACAAATGTCCATTCTTTCTTTCAAGCACCTGTTTGAAGTTAGTCCGGTTATCATTACTAACCTCTCCTGCAGATTTACCTAGGTGTTCCGCGTGGTGGTTTATTTGTTGCATTGAAATTTGACACTAATTGAAACTTGAATGAATTATGGGGTTTATTACAGTCTATGGGGCAAGAACCAGTGCTAATATTATAGTCGTAGACAATAGCTTTGCCTTGACTGCCTACAGTGGCTATGCTATTGATTAAACTCCCCAAATCATTCTAGAAGTAGCATGAAAACTGTCATGGTCTAGCATTTTGTAGTTTTCGAAAAAGAATGTGAGATCTTAGAAAAGCCTGTGTGGACGAGTGTGTATAAGAGAGGGAGCATATTTTGTCATAAATATCGGCTCATGAAGTTGTATATCTTTAGACTTTATGATGTACTATCTGTATAAATATTGAGAGTCGAGCCAGGCACTACAACGTTTGTTCCAAGAAGGATGAGAAAGGGAACATAAGGGGCACTTGCTCACAAAGGCTTCTTCTCTTTTGTATACATCAGTACATTCCTTTGTTGGATGTTTCTTGCTACCCATTTCACAAACTTCACTTCTCCTGGAGCAGTTGCTGTGATGTCCATACTTCTGTCATTTGAAGCAGCCAAAAGATACTGGCGTGCGGTATTCAGTTATAGCGGACCCCAGTACTCCAAGACTCGCTCGAACTGTTATGATTTCTCTGAAACTGGTGATGACTTTGCTGGTGAGGTTTTTAGAATACCCGAGGCGTCTCGTTTCTACAACCTTGTTTAGCCTCCAGATGGACACAGGCAAAGAGACAGGGTAGTTACATATGTAACGAGGACAGAATTAACACCTTTTTGAAGGTGTACGTAACGTGCTCCAACGACCTTTATTCATGAAACGGAGGCGTATGAACGTTCGCTCACGGCAACACTTACATCTATTTTTCTCCTCTTTCTCTCTCTCTCTCTCTCTCTCTCTCTCTCTCTCTCTCTCTCTCTCTCACCGTGTATCTCTCTCTCTCTCTCTCGTATCGCTCTCTCTCTCTCTCTCATCGTTTTCCGAAGTTCACCCACCGAATCGCACTCATTCTCACCAAATCGATTAAATGGACCATTTAAAGAAACGCAATAGTTTCTACAAAAATAGGTTTATTATTCAAATAACCCAACAAGAAATGAACAAAACAAAGCAAAGATTAAAATGCATAATAAATGAATTATCGAGTTAGATAACTAAACTCTGAACTGTAAAACACTTCTGATTAAAGAAGTCTCACTATGGCTAATAGCCTGAAAATATCCAAACTCACACATACTCCCCAAATCAATAACTAGTCATGTCAAAAGCAGTCTACCACATGTTATTCGAAACAGTCCACACTGTCCACCGACATCTGTCCACAGACATCTGTCGGAAGAATTAAACATGATAGAAAACTCCCAAAAACATATGAAATGCAAAACACAATAATGGAAAGTGTAAAATGCATAGCCAAGAATGGCAAACGTAACATGACAAAACAATAATATAAAGAGGTATGAATATTCATATTAAATCTCCCACACCAGTTCAAAAAGTTCATAATGATTAGAAAATCATGGTAAAAAATCACAAGTTCAATTTCCTCCCATAAAAACAGAGATTTCAAACTCTACCTTATCTGCTGATTCAAAGCCTGGATCCTCTCCAAAGCTACGTCTAGACAACTGCAGTTCTATCACGTTAATGAACGATCAAACTCACTTTTAGGGCAGATTTTGGCGTAATCTAGATCAAATTAACGCACGTACTCACGAATATACATAACACTTCGGAAGATCACCTGACCGGCAATATTGCTGAGAATCAAACTATTTGCTGAACACAAAGATTTTACCTCGAGTCTCTCGACCTACTTCCATCTGACTCCATAAATTCTTTCATCACATCTTAAAGCATTGAAGCTATGAAATGCATATATGTGTCCTTTAAAATTGTAGCAGCCATATTTTCTGAAATAGAGCTCGGCCACCACATAAGAGCGTCTCGCTCTCCTTAATGGCAAACTAAAACAAAAGCATATGTATAAAACATAACAAAATAGAGCTATGCTCAATCAGCAATGTCTACTGCACTGCAGCTTTAAGGACTGCTCTCATGACGCACTTCCAAAGTCACTGGGGTTGAGTTCTTAGAGCCTTTACATGTAATCTTACAAACACGAATAAGCTTTACTACTCCCACAACAAGAATTATCAGTAAAACAGCTATTAAGACAATTAAAATTGTCGGCATAATATATTCCTGATACTCGAACATCACGGAATCGTCAATGTCTTCCAACGATGGAACCGTCATTGGCACCTTGGTTGTAGGTACCTCCACTACCAAATGCTCGTTATGCGTATGACGCATAATTATCTTCTCGGAACTGTTGAATACAGCACGGCTAAGTACGAGAAATTCCGTAGACAGGATTCTGCAGGATGAATCGAACTGCTCGGACCCTCGATGAACGAATGTCGTCGACTTGTTGCTCTGGCACATCATTGTAACTGCATACTCCTTGCAAAAACACAGCAGGAAGAGTACTGGTGGACTCAATGTGGTAATCTCGCAGGAACTGTCTAAAGTCACATTCTGTCGGAGTCTGTCTATGAACTAATGATAATTCACAACCACCCACAGACAAAACTCGCAACTGGAAAACACTACTGTCACACACACACCTCTCTCTAACCAAAGCACAATTTGTCTTATAATCAACTCCCGAACCTTGATATTGATCTCCCAAAATGAACATGGTCTCTACTCTATCCCATGTCACTACTGAGTCTCCCAAAAACACTCGAAAAAGGTCTAATAACAAAACTAAGAAAAAGTTTCATGTTACTGAACCAAACAAAACTACTAATGCAAAAGTAAACACTCACAATGTGAACTAATTCCAAGTTTGTATCTCAGAATAATCACAGTCAACTCACCACTAAACACAACAACTCTACGGAACTCACTCATAAAAAAAAATTCTATCCAAACACTAAAAGATATCATATCTCGTAAAAGACATGAAAGTTCTACTCCGGTTAGCAAATATTTCGCAACACCTAACTAACTCTCAACAAAATAACAATTGACGTAATGGCAATCGCTCCCATGATCTCAACAACTATAACTACTCACAATACAGCTCCCTTTATTTAACAAAAAAAGAAACTGGAAAAAAAATCCAAATACTCAAATACGATCTCCCAACTCGAAAAAAAAGATCAGACTTGTTCGGTCCGATATACTAAATACCTCCCCAAGAAAAAAAATCCTAAACAACAAAGATATTGCGTCAGATGATAAAATACATCATAACACAACAACACACTAACACACGGGTCAAATCTCGTATGAAATTAGCCCATGTCTCAATTCCTAAAATCATTCGAAAACAAATGACTAAGAACCTCAACATCCAAAATGAACAAGAGACAAAAAAAAAATAAAAAAAATATCATATATATACAAATATCAACCCATCTATCCCTCTAACTATATACAAACGTTCCATTATATCCCAACTTTCTTCAACTTCGAAATATGGGTCAATTTCGTCACTCCAGTGTTTACATCTTTAACTACAAATCTATTCCCTCTTTTGATCTCTACAATCTCAAAAGGTCCGTGGAACTTCGGACTTAATTTATAATTCAGATCATTCCGAACATTCACTTTAACAAACACTCTATCACCCATCGAAAAAAGCTACTCCCCTCGATTTCGCGTTACTTTTCTCTACCATTGCACGCGAACTAAGTTCAAGTTCTTTACTGATACGTGCAAATCTTTCTCTCGCTGTATTTATCAACGAAGTGACCGTAACATCACCTGAACACACTCTGGTAACAAATCAAAGGTCCTTTCAACTTGTATCCATACAAAGCTTCTGCTGGAGATATCTTAATTGTGTCATTCATCATAGTATTGATACTATATCGCACTTCATCCAAAGATCTGTCCCAATGTGTATCGGAACCTCCCACCGTCATGCTCAAAGCTTCGATTACTTTCCGATTCGCCCTCTCACACAACCCATTCGCTTCAGGTCTATACGGGATTATAGATACTTTCTTTATCCCCAACAAATTAGCAAGACCGTCTAAAGTCTTATTAATAAACTCCCTACCATTGTCTGTGATCAGACATTCTGGAACACCATATCGACAAATTATCCCCTTAAAGAACGCTATAGCAACTTCCTCAGCTGATTTGTATTTCAGTGGGAAAATCTCGACAAAGCGAGTCAACTCATCAACAACTACTAATAAATGTCTATAACCATAAGCGGACTCTGAGAAGTTACCCAGAATATCCATATGCACTCTCTGAAACGGCCTATGTGGTATGGGATATGAACCCAAACGACACGACACTGTCGTCGCTGGCTTATTCGCATTGCAAATAGCACACTTCTTCACAAAGGCTTCTACTGCGGAAAACATATTTTTCCAAAAGAACTTTGACCTGACGTTTTCATACGTCTTGTCTACACCCAAATGAGGAGAACCAAATTTACAATGTACAATGTCTAGAACTTGTGGTACTAGACTCTCTGGCACGATGATTTGTGTAATCTCACCCATGCTTGAGTACTTCGCAAGTTATACTTAACTTTTCTCACCAATAAATTATTCTCCAACTCTAGACCAGAAAAAGGCAACTTATACCCTTTCTTCGGTGAAACTCCCTTAAGAAATGCCTTAGCATCTGACAACAATTTATCTTCATCTTGCTTTTGTTCCAGCAAGCCTATGTCCCAAGTGACATTTTCACCCGTAATATAACACACTGCGTTACTCTCACTATCACGAATAACAATTTCTCCCGAGACTGCCGACTCACTATTTCTCCCCGAAGTATGCACTGTAGGAACGTGTATGTCCTCTACATGCGATCTCTCAGAACTACTAATATCAGAGACATTAGACACCAAATATTTACTCTCTTCACCCACACAGGATTCGGTGTGTATTTCCTCATCCTCGACCGGAAAATATCTGCTCAATGCATCTGCAACTACATTATGCTTACCTTCAATGTATTTGAGGTTTGCATCAAAATCTCTCAATGTTAGGAACCAACGTGCTCTCTTGGGCGACAAATTTGGCTTATTAAAAGCTCTAACAACGGTTGATGATCTGTAAAAATCTCAACTTTATTTCCCAACAACAACATCTTAAAATGAACAAGGCTAGAGACGACTGCGAAAGCCTCCTTGTCCACAACTGACATCAGCCTTTCGTTACTACCACGTGTTTTGAACTTTCTGCTATAAAAAGCAATTGGGTGTAATTTCCCCTCAAATTTCTGCATCAAACACGCACCTATACCTTCCTGACTCGCGTCAGTCACTAAGGTGAACGGTTGACTAAAATCTGGAAACTTCAAAACTGGTGGGTTCACCAAAGCGTTCTTAAGCTTCTCAAAAGCTAATTGTTGACTATCACCCCAAACAAACTTAACGTCTTCTCGTAACAAATCTGTCAATGGAGACGCTATTGTAGAAAAATTCCGCACAAAACGGCGAAAGAAACCCGACATACCTAGGAACGAACGAATCTGTTTCCTGGTTTTGGGAACTGGAAAATTCACAATGGCTTTAACTTTCTCATCATTCACTCTAACTCCCTCTTTAGAGATAACATGTCCTAAATAGACAATTTTTCTCTTCAGAAACTCACATTTGGCCAATTTGACCTTTAACCCAGCGAACCGTAATCGCTTAAGGACTTCTTTTAACACCTTTAGATGTTCTTCAATTGTATCTGTGCATATGAGAATGTCATCCATGTACACAAACACCGACTTTCCTAACAAGCCATGAAGTACTGTGTTAACCAGTCTAGTAAATGTTATTGGGGACCCTTGTAATCCAAAAGGCATCCTATTAAACTCGTAATGTCCCTTTGGTACCGAAAATGCTGTATATTTACGGCTACTCTCACAAAGGGGAACCTGTAAAAACCCTTGCATAAGATCTATAGATGAATATATATTCTTGCCACCGATCTCAACAAACAAATCAGGCAAACAAGCTACCGGATATCAATCTGGGCATGTTTTTTCATTCAATTTACGAAAATCTACACAAACTCTGATACTACCGTCTTTCTTAGGAACTGCAAGCAAAGGAAAATTAAACGGAGAATTGGACGGTCTAATAATGCCTTCCGACTCCCACTTCTGAACTTCTTTTTCTACTTCTTCTCTGATCTTAAAAGGAATTCGATATGCTGGAATATATATGGGATTTGTACCCTTTTCTAGGCGGATTGAATGTTCTAAAACATCTGTAACTCCTAATTTATCTCCCTTCAAAGCAATGATATCTAGATATTCTTTCAACACTTTCTCTACTTTATCTGAATATTCAGGATAATCAACTTTAGCCAAATGTTCATGTAGAACCTGACTTCGGAACTGTTGCTCCTCGTTAGGAAACATATTCCCGTCTCCACAAAAACTCACTAATTTATGCTCTTCATTAAACTCTTCAAAATCAATTACATAAGTACCCTTGTGATATTTTTTCACTGAGTCTTGATAGCTAACTAATTCTACTGAAGTCACGCCTGCGACTGAAATTTCATTCACTGACACCGTACTCACAACGTCTTTGAATTTCTCGGTTCCCTCAACAACGCACACTTGAGAAGGAAACTTTTTCTCTTTCAGCGACACTTTAACCAATGTAGGAACTCGCGGTTGCAATTCAACATCTTCCAACAAAAATCCTTTGAAAGATCTTTGCGGAATATCTTCACTCTCTAATGAATGTGTTACACATGTCTCCGACTGTGTCTTAGGTTTCTCACAAGTTTCTTTCCTGTGTATATATGGAACAAAACAACCCGACTCACCTATTGTAATCCCCTGAACTCCCGTAAGAATGTTGATGTTATGTCGCATACAAGAAGGGTGTCCTAGCAAAACCATTTCACCTAAGGCTAATCCTTCTATGACCAAAAATGATTCTACTATTGTCTTTCCACCGATACAAAGCGTAAGAAATGACGAACCTAAAATATTCAGTTTCCTCGCTTGTACATCACACACTGTCTCACTAGAAGGGACTAATTTGCACTCTGGAAACCTCGAGTGAAAAAGGTCAGCATTTACTAAGTTAACTGAGCTACCAGAATCAATGAAAATAGAATTTCATTGCCATTAGAGAATCCACGTACAATCGGCCTAGGTTCTAGTGACTCTACGACCTGATTAGTCATTATCCTGTGTCCGTTTTCGAACTTATCTTGTGAAAATTCTGCTGTTCCTTTGTGTATCTAGAACTTGCATCATGTGGAATTCTCCTGTCATATCTAGAAAAACCTCCCAGGACTTCCCTGAATAATCTCTACTCTTTGTGGCTGGGCAAAATCTCCATCCATGATCTGAAGATTTGCAAACTGAACAATATCTCACTCTGCAATTTGATTTACTATGGCCTATTTTATCACAATTAAAACAACGTATCGTTGTGACTGATCTCTCTGGAATTTTCTTCGATTCTACTCGTGCACATGTCTTCGCTGTTGCATCATTTCCCGAATGCGGCGACTATCATTATTCTGTGGTTTGGAAACCGCAGCTGACATCTTGCACCTCCCTGTACAAAACTACTGTCCAGTGTCGGGCATTTTGCTAGATTTTTGTTAATCTGTGCAAACAAAAAGGATTCGTCTGTATCCTGATCAATTCTCTTATCAAAACTATCTACAATTACATCTGGGACCGACGTTAAAAGGCAAGCAAAGTGTAACAATCTTTCAAAATTATCTAAGGAGATATTATTTCCAGTTACCCATGGAGAACCTGTTATAGATTTCTTTAACTCAACTACTGCATCAAATAAATTCGCACTGTATGTGACTAGTGAATCATTGCCCTTCTTTATTTTGAGAAACTCTCGCAAATTCCGAACTGCGCATTCACGTTGAACTCCGCCATAAGTAGCTCGTAGAAATTTCTGCAGTTCATTCCAAGTTTTACACCTTCTGAACCCGAAACTGCGTGCTCGTTTCCCAATATCTCCTTTATCTAAATCCAGAAATGATTTAGCCTCTGTTAAAGCTTCAGCGCCATTCGTAATTTTCTTGGAATTCAGATAATTGTTCACTGACTCAATGAAAGTTTCTATATTTTGGGTTGGCTTTCCATCAACTAACCCTTTAAAATTTGTAATTCCCCACAAATGTTCGTCACTTTATGCACCACAATTGATTGGGATGTGCTTGCTGCATCGTCCGGCATTTTGTGAGTAATCACACGCCCTGAGCGTAACAACATAAAAAGAGAAACCAAAAAGAACACTAGAGAAAGGCACAAGTTACCCCTCTAAAAGAAGAACAGAAAACGGCGTTCTGCGCAACTTACGAGAATGGGGTACTTACCAATTTTGAAACAGAAAACGAAGTACCTATCTCTCAACTTGCTAACCTGTGACGTCACCCACTCGACGACTAAGCAAAAAAAGACACCAGCGCGCGTTTCTAGTTGAATCATCACTTTGCGTAATTAACTCACAATCGCCACTATTCACACTTATTTGGGTATTTTGTTAACCCCAAAATTGCTCTAGAGATCATCAGATCTATTTCACAACTCCCCACTCCCAGTACTCGAATAGAAACGGAAAAAAAAGAGGAAAGGTTCCCGTATTTCACACGTAATCACGACCTACTCAGTCATTCAACACTGACCCGTCGCCTTAGCTCTTAGGTGAAGTCGCCTATGCCTTGGGCATCAACGTTACCAATTAGTCTATTAGCAATCTCCCTCTTTCGCCATCATTAAAGACATTAAAATCATGCTGCCACCATTTAAAATCAAAAGACACCCGCTGCCGCCATTTCATTTCAACACGGCTGCCACCATTAATTCTGACACGCTGCCAACCATTAAATTCTGTAACGAGGACAGAATTAACACCTTTGAAAGGTGTACGTAACGTGCTCAACGATCTTTATTCATGAAACGGAGGCGTATGAACGTTCGCTCACGGCAACAACATCTATTTTTCTCCTCTTTCTCTCTTTTCTCTCTCTCTCTCTCTCTCTCTCTCTCTCTCTCACCGTGTATCACCTCTCTCTCTCTCTCTCTGTGTATCGCCTCTCTCTCTCTCTCATCGTTTTCGAAGTTCACCCACCCGAATCGCACTCATTCTCACCAAATCAATTAAATGGACCATTTAAAGAAACGCAATAGTTTCTACAAAAATAGGTTTATTATTCAAATAACCCAACAAGAAATGAATAAAACAAAGCAAAGATTAAAATGCATAATAAATGAATTATCGAGTTAGATAACTAAACTCTGAACTGTAAAACACTTCTGATTAAAGAAGTCTCACTATGGCTAATAGCCTGAAAATATCCAAACTCACACATACTCCCCAAATCAATAACTAGTCATGTCAAAAAACAGTCTACCACATGTTATTCGAAACAGTCCACACTGTCCACCGACATCTGTCCACAGACATCTGTCGGAAGAATTAAACATGATAGAAAACTCCCAAAAAACATATGAAATGCAAAACACAATAATGGAAAGTGTAAAATGCATAGCCAAGATATGGCAAACGTAACATGACAAAACAATAATATAAAGAGGTATGAATATTCATATTAAATCTCCCACACCAGTTCAAAAGTTCATAATGATTAGAAAATCATGGTAAAAATCACAAGTTCAATTTTCTCCCATAAAAACAGAGATTTCAAACTCTACCTTATCTGCTGATTCAAAGCCTGGATCCTCTCCAAAGCTACGTCTAGACAACTGCAGTTCTATCACGTTAATGAACGATCAAACTCACTTTTAGGGCAGATTTTGGCGTAATCTAGATCAAATTAACGCACGTACTCACGAATATACATAACACTTCGGAAGATCACCTGACCGGCAATATTGCTGAGGAATCAAACTATTTGCTGAACACAAAGATTTTACCTCGAGTCTCTCGACCTACTTCCATCTGACTCCATAAATTCTTTCATCACATCTTAAAGCATTGAAGCTATGAAATGCATATATGTGTCCTTTAAAATTGTAGCAGCCATATTTTCTGAAATACATATAACGGATTTCCATAGTCGTTCTCCTCGGTCAAGTAGCTGAAAGTCGGTGCTGTCTCAAAGAAACTCGGGTGTTTCTAAGCTCTTCGGGGTGATGACAACAACCTTATTTAAGGTGGTGTTGAGAGACATTTTTAGCTTGGAACTACTCACCTTAAAGGCGGCAGTAGTGGCATGTGATGAATCCTTAGCTTTTCCAGTTGCTCGAAACTTCGGGAACTGTCCAGTTTAGGTGATCTTTGCACTAGGTTCTTCAGGGGTAGTCTTCGACACTTCGACACACGTAGCTGGAGCTTCAGGACAGTAGATCATAGGCTCAGATGCTGTAGCTGATTCGACTGTCATCTTGGTGCTCAGTGACCAGATAATACCGTTTTCCTATTGCTTTATATATGTATATATGTATATATATATATCAATATACAGTATATATATATATATATATATATATATATATATATATATATATAACGACATATATATAAATATATATTACTAAAGACAATTACCTCATTCAAACTGGATGGTATAAAATGGATATATATGTTCATAAAAGTTAAAAGCTTTCTTGGACAAACAGTCCACATTATCATAGTATCCATAATGTGGACTAAAACCCAAATATATACTTTTTTATATAAAAAATACTCCATTCAGATATTTCCAAACAGTCTCATTTCAAATGATGTGGTTCAATGAAAGCTAATCTTTTTTCCCATGTAAATTCCATTTACCATACTGAATGGTCTTTAATCTCAGAAGTACACAGATCAATTGTGTATGTGATAGATTTAATATATATATATATATATATATA
>NC_089799.1:21739927-21774927 GCF_040412425.1 Macrobrachium rosenbergii
TATATAGAATCTACTGGTCACTTTTACCAGACACATATAATTCTAATAGCCACAATGCTCTTTCTTCGTGCTTTTTGATATGTGTGTGTGTGTGTGTTGCCTTGTGTGACCTCCTTGTGTAAGGTGTTCAAACCAATTAACATATTTTCGAATATCTGCACTATCTTTTACATATACAAAATAGCACAATAACAAATATTTTACAATATTATGTTAAGTTCTGACTAGACCTTCCATTAAGATTTTCCCAAAATTTTGAATATTTTCAAAAATAGCACAATAACATTTTACAACAACACTAACACCTATCTAGGTTATAACTTCTGATAAAAATTGCCAACTAATATATTACCAGGTAACAGGCACCTTAATATTTAATCTGAACTGTAGCTTTGTCATCAGGTTATCTTGTATGCACTTTGTACGATGCGTAAAGTAAAGATGGAAAAAAAATTATGAAATCTGATGAACTGGGTTTTGGTCCATCGATAGCTGTCAGCTGACTAGTTCCCTTTATTGAATGGACATAACGAACAAGTAAATGGATAACCAAAACTTTAAAAAGATCTTATTACATATCGTCTGTTACGTACTACTAATCAGATTTTAAAAAATCGGGATAAGGGACTGAAACAGATGCAGCGATTAAGAATGTCTTAGAAATAAAGGTGTTCATTATGATTGACAAAGATATCAGATGTGGCTAGAGAGCTCTATGGGAAGTAAGATTTTGTAAGTGATGAACATTTTCAGACTTTTAAAGACTATGACTTGTCTTGGAGGCCAAAGTTTTAACTATGAATAACATACGCATTCCAGATATTTTAGATACCTTCTATACAGAGCCTCTGAAATAGATTTCACTTCTTGAGTAACAAATAAATTTCAGATTATTTTAGATTATTTTAGATGCTTTTAAAAATTTCTATTATGACATTGCAAATGCAGATTCTCATTATGAGTGTGACGAATATATCTCATACTTTTTCGGACCTTCTACAAACGGCCTTGGGGAAAAAAAAGATTCTGGCTGTGATTGATAACCTTTTTGCTGATTTTTTTGGAGGCCGTAAATTGAAGGAAGTTCCAGTAATTATGAGAATTACGTTTACCCTGTATCAAAAGATGTTCAAAGCCAGTGACTTTTTTTTTTTCTTTTATACCCAAGGATTCTAATAATCTCTTGCTGATATTTCCAGTCAACTTTTGCCTGGAGACGAAAAGACTACCACAGCCTGTCAATAGCAGAACTCGCAAGTGTTTGTCGAGTCATGTCTGATGGAAGAGTATTGACAGCAACGCCATACTTTAATAGGAAAGGGGAAAAAGTAAGAAAGAGCAAGCGCAGGTTGAAAAGAAGAAAAGTTAGAAGAAGTAAAAGGTACATCAGTGCGCTTGAACGCAGAGTGCCATGAAATTCTACCAGACCCTGAACCATGAGTAACAGATTCTGCATGCAGGTGTATCCTGATTTCATCAAGAAACAATGTGTAAAACGCAATATCTAATCAGCTTGTAAAAATAAACCACCTGGTTGCATCATATAATGCACTAAGACTCACAGGCATGGATTCAGAGTCTCCCAGAAACAATCTTTCAAGCCTCTAATCGAAAAGCATATAGCCGAGTTCTTTGTCTAATCTAGCTCCTAATGTCTCAAATATAGAAGTTTGGCCACGCGGAGGAAAGCTAACGAACTAAAGGCTCCATGCTTGATACGAACAGAATACTCCTCCGGACATCTATGTCGCTTAATACCTACCCGAGAGTACGGGGGTTGTGAGGAGGGTGGGGGGGTAGTGCCGGCAGTGCACCCCAAGGGGTGCACTGTAGGCATTACTAAAGGTTCTTTGCAGCGTGCCTTCGGCCGCTAGCTGCAGCCCCTTTCATTCCTTTTACTGTACCTCCATTCATATTATCTTTTTCCATTTTACTATCCACCCTCTCCTAACAATTATTTCATAGTGCAACTGCGAGGTTTTCCTCCTGGTACACCTTTCAAACCCACTTACTGTCAATTTCCTTTCCAGCGCTGAGTGACCTCATAGGTCCCAGTGCTTGGCCCTTGGCCTAAACTTTATATTCCATTCCATTCCATTCCAACTTTGCTTTGAATTTACGAAAGTCATTTATGAATTACCCCTTTTCCCCTTGCTATCACGCTACATTTTAGGCGTATCTTTGCAAAATTGCTAGATGGTAGTCATGACGTACGGCCAGGCTACGGCAAAGTTCATAAAAACTCATAACTGAGAGGAATCTTTGCCCCATTCAATCTAAAACATAAGAGCATTTTATAAGTAATAATTTCAAGTACAAAATACAGTTGATATATAATGAAAGTATAATGAAACAATTTATTTACTCGTTAACATTTTCAGACCAAATATTTAGAAATCTTGAAGGAATGTGGGGTGGAGTTCGTTCGTGGTAAAAAAACCAAAGTTTCCGAAAATTGGAAGAGTTCGAAAAAAAATGTGTGAGAAGTTATAATAACTGGAAAATTTTCCCACAATGTCTGTGAACACATTTTGCTATGTATTCAAGATCCTGATTTCTACAAAAGGATGCACATTCATTCAGTCATTTACACAAAACGTAACTGAATAAATGACAAGTTTTCGTTATTAGATGTGCTTATTAATTGGTAGAGAATGTTTATTTATATTGACTTTATGTATCGACTTTAATGTTTATGTAACACAGTTCGTAATACTACTTTTAACTGACTGAAAAAATCTACTTCAAAGAAATATCTCCCCAGGTCAAATTATGTGAGATTGGAAAGTAAATGAGCTTAGGTATTATGTAATGTTTGTGTTCCCCATGACCTATCTTCTCCTCTTCTTACCTTTCTTGAAATTCTAGAACTCGTAGCTCATCTTAAACATTAAAATACAATGCAGAGAACTTTATAACAGCTGAAGAGTAGTGGAAAAAGATAGAGTGCAAGAATATTTTTTTAAAAAATGA
The DNA here is from genome assembly GCF_040412425.1 of Macrobrachium rosenbergii. Classification (NCBI taxonomy): domain Eukaryota; kingdom Metazoa; phylum Arthropoda; class Malacostraca; order Decapoda; family Palaemonidae; genus Macrobrachium; species Macrobrachium rosenbergii. Next base: position 21,742,901 of record NC_089799.1, read on the forward strand.
CTGTCGAGACCCTGTCCCCAGTTACACCTAGCTCTTTTACCCATGATCTGAGCCCGGCATTCCCGATCAATACCAGTCTAGAAATAACGTAATGAGGAGAAGCCTTCGCGTGCCTCAGGTGAAATTAACTTGTTGGAAAATCAAAGGCCATGTCAGGTTATTGGATACACGGTTAATTATACACCTCAAACACAAGACACGTACTGAAAAGTTAAAACCTGATTGTGGCATAACATTCCAAGCGACTACCTCGTTCATTTGTGTGATGTGAAACAGAGGTGTGGTTATGAGAATGGCTTGATCTGAAACGTCGTATTTAGATATTTTTCTATCTATTGATTTCAATGTTAAAAGTCATCAAATAACTATTTAGACATCTCAGTCTCAGGGATACTTATAATATCTTGTGATAGGCTGTGGAGACAATGGAAACAGTTTTACAACAAATCTTTTGGGTACCCCGAAAATATTTTGATCATTGATACTACAGTTATGTATAAGCTTTCAATCTTTTTTGGTACCTATTACATCTATGCAGCCACTGAAATTGGTGATAATTTATGTACGGTTTATTTTTACAATTTTGGAAATATTGTTGCTTTAAACTCTGTTGTGCAACGTGAATGCTACTTGTATTTCCAGCGATGTTTGAATAATCATAGAATGTACCTTGGCTAAGATTATAAATGCGGTGAAAACTAAGTCAAAATTTTTGTAGTTTTAAAACTCATGTAAACTCTGTCAGTCTCAGCTGATGCAGGACATGAATCTAACCTCCGCAGTTAAAATTATGCTCGGTTTTGTCTGAACTTTATGCTTGATATCTTGAGTCATTCATATCTACATCGAGAGCGGAATTTCAATATATCTCAAATTCCTAAAAATACAGGTGAGTTAGAAAAAAATATATGACCAAATTTTACGATACACAAATTCCTTGATTTTAATTCGAAATTAGCTCTGCACTGAGAGAAACCGGTTACAGACCATAAGACTTACAGACCCTACGAGCTACGATAGGCTACTCCTAAACTTTAAGTGTACACTTCAATACTGGATTGTTACTAGAGTATTTTTTTTTATTCATGTGCGGCTGCTAAACAGAGGATGAGGGGGATACTGCAATTCCTTTTACACTACTTCTCCTCAAAGATCAGTTCCTCGTTGGGAGAGTCGGTAGAGTTGTGAGCTAGCACTCGCTAGGTCCGAGTTCGAGTCTCCGGCCGGCTAATGAAGAATCAGAGAAATTTATTTCTGGTGATAAAAATTCATTTCTCGCTATAATGTGGTTCGGATTCCGCAATAAGCTGTAGGTTCCGTTGCTAAGTAACCAATTGGTTCTTAGCCACGTAAAATAAGCCTAATCCTTCGGGCCAGCCCTAAGAGAGCTGTTAATCACCTCAGTGGTCTGGTAAAACCAAGGTATATTTAATTTTTTCCTCAATAGATGACAATCCTTATTCATATCTCTCTTGTTAAAACCACCTACACGGTCTAGGAAAGGACTCAGAGACCTTCGAAATATTGTCACTATATCTACATCAAAACAGATGCGTCCTCACAGGTGATGCTCTTGTATCTTGGACCATAAAAACTGCAGAAAACCTTTCCACTGAATGTTTCGCAATGCTATAACGAGTTTCCGTCAGTGGATATGCTTCATTATTAAATCAGAAAAAATACTGGGAAATTGTGCCTCTGATCATGGAGATCTGCAATAATATGGCCAATGTCCTTGTAAACTATGAATGGTAAAAATGCCTTCTAAGTTGCCGTGATGGCTCGCGTTCATGGCTGACTAATAAATTTGAAACAATTCGGCACCAATAGACCTGATTACTCTGCATATACTGTCGAGAAAGCGCATAAAAAACACACGCAAAACACGACAATGATCCCAAAATCGTCAAAATTTATTTTAAAGAGCAACTGTCTACAGGGTACACACGCACACAAAATTTTTATTATTAGCCTTCAAAAATCTGGCTAACAATCTGAACCTTTCTTGGGAACTAGAAATCGAATTTGATGGACGAGTTATGATCACGACCTATTTTTACTCAAATGATTCAAGGAAGCCTGACTAACCAAGTGCGAGTTTAGAAGGCTAGCTTACACCCGGAGTATTGACTTCATTCATCACAAGATGAAAAAATTAATAACTGTTTATGAAACCATCATAACTGTTATTCCCCAACGGCTAATAATACATTTTAAACCAGATCTGAGGTAATATTTATAGCAAAAATGTTAGATTTTCTAATGTAACTGGATTTTTATAGGAACTTTGCTTAATATAAAACAGTTAAGTTACACACACACACACACACACACACACACACACACACACACACACACACACATATATATATATATATATATATATATATATATATATATATATATATATATATATATATATATATATATATATATATATATATATTTACACACACACACACACACACACACTTGAATGTTCTTCACTTGAAGCGTTCTTCGACTGCAAAAGAGAGAAGAAAATATTCTGCACGCAATTTATTCTGGTCCTTCAATTAGAATCTGTAAGTAGAATTGCAGATTAGCAGCATAAGAGAATTAATTCATTATGCAAGCCTCGTGCAGAATTCAAAAGTGTCTCCTTTCAGCTCATTTGATGTAGAATCTTATTAGTAAGTGAACTGCTTTCAAAGTGTTAAATAGAAGCATAATTCAGATCAACAAAAGTATCTTCACCACCTTTCCTATGAACATAGAATATAACTATTGCATGAATATACCGGAAAACATATTTTTGCCTTTAAAATGGTGACAGCGTAATTAAATTCTAAAGATATATTATGAATTTTAAAGAATACATTTTACAGAAAATGTCTTAAATATCTCTTCTGAACAAAATTAATGTTATGAATTCAAGTGATATATTGATCCCTTATTCCGTTCCTTCCCCAAAAAATGAAGTGAGATAAAAAAAAATAATAAAAAAAACCACGAGAAATGTTGTGTTATCAGTGATAAACAAAATACCATGGTATTTACTAATCCCACTAATAAAGCAAATACAGTACCATCTGTTCTTTTACGATATATATAATGCTGAACCCACACTCCACAAATATCACACACACACACACATATATATATATATATATATATATATATATATATATATATATATATATATATATATATATATATATATATATATATATATATATATATATATATATATATATATATATATATATATATATATATATGTTATATATATTATATATATAAACACACACACACACACATATATATATATATATATATATATATATATATATATATATATATATATATATATATATATATATATATATATATATATATATATATATATATATACATTCACTGCCTGAAACATTACCCTTCAGTTTTTAATGCCAGGGGAGGGCCCAAACCCCTGATATATTCACTATTCGTTTCTCCCCGTTGACCAGTTCCCTAAGTGGTATTGCGAGATAATTATATAGCCAGTGCATGTATATATCAAAAGGCCGTTACACACACACACACACACACACAGGTATGAACACATATATATATATATATATATATATATATATATATATATATATATATATATATATATATATATATATATATATATACACCAGTGGTCCAGAATTTATGACGTTCTGTTAAAATTCTCGGAGCCTCTATTGACCAGGCAACGAATTATGTATTAAAACATTACTTGACTGTGCTTGGTATCACTACGTATGTAAAAAAGAAATAAAAGAACCCCTGTACTATTGTAAAGAATATGAATCTTTCATTCACAAAAAGCCATGAAGAGAGCTTAAAAAAAAAAAAAGGATGTTTTATTTTGTTTTCAGACATTCACCTTCCTCCCTTCTGGGGATGACTTTCGGTGTTACCCTTCAGTTTTTAATTAGGGCGTAGAGGGGGATGTGGTCACTTGCCCCAAACCCCTTGTCCTGCATATGTTCTTGGAGGGGTGATATACCAGCGGCTCCTGGTTTTCACTGATATTCGTTTCTCCATGTACTGGAATCGTAAAATATTGACCAGTTTCCCTAAGTGGTTTTGTTGCTTCCGAGATAATTATATAGCCTAGAACATTGCTTACGTTCTCTTCCTTAATACGCTGTTCTAATACGCCGTTACTTATAGCTGTACTTTTATGGATATAATAATAATAATAATAATAATAATAATAATAATAATAATAATAATAATAATAATAATAATAATAATAATAATAACTGACAGATAAGAAAATTGAAGGTGTTTCGTCAGATTTTACGTTCTAAAAATATCGTACAGATAAGACAGGTATGAATATATATATATGTATATATATATATATATATATATATATATATATATATATATATATATATATATATATATATATATATATATATATATATATATATATATATATATATATATATATATATATATATATATATATAGATTGCACCTCAACCCTGTTAGAGTATCTTAGATCACCTGTTTTTCTTTGTAAACAGTCAATATTAAGCAACTGCTTATCTATCTCGCATTATATTCCTCAATTTCACGGTTCCGCAAATTCACAGGCCTGAGATGTAGAATGATAAAGCTAAAATATTATATTGGAAGGTGAATACCTTGCCAGCTGTAGTGTATCATACCTAATTTCTCAGGAAAAGTCGACGATATGTGACTGTTAAGGTACAGCTGTTTTTGAGGATAAAAGGGACATCTCTGAGCACGAATTTCCTTAAATGTATGGAAGCAATTCTTCAACGTTTACAAGCAAGAGAGTCAAATCTATCGACAGGCAACAGAAAACCATTTTGCGAAAAAGTGCATTGCTATGCCGTAGAGCAAATATACCTCAATCCCTGGGATTCCAAATCAAAGAGCAGCAACCCAAATCCACGTTGATCTCCCAAACCGATTTTAAAAAATGGGCCTAAGCCCTTGGCCACTGTGAATTTTAATGAAGTGGTAAATCCAATGGCGGAATTGTGGATTTGTCAGCCTCGTACACAGTAGGTGGAGGTTGCGAGGTTGGCAAAATATCCCTTATTGAAAAAATTTTCATATTTGCACTACGCTATATGCCACATAAATTACTAAAATATATCTTTTCTTTCATTTACATTACTGAAAAAACTATACTAATTTATTCTTGACGCTATTCAATTTAGAACAGGGAGTATTTCTTTGCACTTGTGTCGTTAGTTTTAAAGTTTAAATATTTTGTTTCTTTTTACTGAGCAGGATATTTTCCTACTAAATATTGTATTTTTTCTTCTTTTGCGAAAAACATACTTATTTCAGAGCCAGCACTAAGAGTATGTAATCCTTTCTGAAAAACAATTTTACCTTTAAATGGAGTGATTTTTTAGATTTAAAAATGTGTTTCTTATTCTGAAAAGGCTGGGGTTGGGCTCATAACAAAGAAATTTAACAACTGAACACAGTTTGACCATTATAACTTTAATTACTTTACGGCAACACTTCGTCTCCCTGGAATTGTTTTGCTTTACTCTTAGTGTAACTTTAAAGCAAAGCACGCATTAATTTTGTTTCACTTAGTCCTCATGTGATTTTGTGAGCTTGAGTCTGTGCAGAAAATCAGTTGCTCAAAATTATTCTTGGCTTTTCTTCCTTTAACTTTTTCCTTTCATAGTAGCATTTAAATGTCATGTTGCCAAATTTAAACAGCGGTTTTATAAAGCATCCTAGTCACATTTTCTTCTTGCAGTGAGAGTAGAGAAAGTTCTCCCTCGGTTTGATTATTGTTATTTTGTATGTATGTACGCGTGTGGGTGCTTGTTTTTATTAGAATACAATAAAATATGTTGCTGCGGAAATCAAACTTCCATGGAAATTCTGAAGGCAATAAGGAGCCTCTGAAAAGTATATAAAACTCAAGACTAACTGAAATTTATACTATGACGGCAACGTTTTATTATGGGAAAATATAGTCTCTTTGTTAAATAGTTTTGAAAGCTCCAAATCATATGATTAGCACCGAGATAACAATAACTCAGTGCTAGTCAGCATTTATATGTGTTCATTCTAGGCTGTAATTTATCTAGCCACCATTGATAGTATTAGTTAGGCAAAAAAAAAAAAAAAGAAGCAACCAGACACACTTCGTCTGAGATCTCTGATTCCTCTATGTGTGTATAAATCGGGACAATTATAATATTAAAAGATGTTTTAAGAACCAAACTTTTTCATTCCCTAACTTTACTAAAACAAAAGCAACGTGCAGATTTTCCAAGTGTAATATATTGGGAGAAGTACGGTAAATAAACAAGCAGAAACCAATAAGGGTAATTTACTCAAGCCTCTAATGCAAGTACGTAGAAAAGATCCTAAGATTTATGCCATCTGTAAGAGTTAGAACTGATTGTTTATTGATTGTGCATATTCTCTGATTGAACTTGGCTTGCTGATTGATTCCTGTTGGTAGTGAGTTGTTGAAAGTGTTGAAACCAGTAGGTCTTTATGTCAAGTCTGTCCTAAAATTTCCCTTGAGCTTATGGTCCATCTTCTTGGTGTGCGATTTTCACCATAAGACGCACCATTACAGAGTTGAATACTCTTACTAATTGCAAACGTGAGGATGAGGTAAGCTCTGTACCTATATCTTGGAACTTTTTTGCTTTCCTCTCCCGTATTAATTCTACAAACAGCAATTGCAACGAATTTTGAAAGATTCAGACTCAGGGCAAAATCTGCTAAACTGCTGCTTCTGTTTTGAGGAACTGACTACCGATTCACTAACGTATAGGTCACATAATCACCTGACACTAGAGGATCCAGAAAAATTTCATGGGGAGTTGGGGAAATATATATATATATATATATATATATATATATATATATATATATATATATATATATATATATATATATATATATATATATATATATATATATATATATATATATATATATATATATATATATATATATATATATATATATATATATATATATTATTTCTATAATAATTTTAAAAATTTTTTCCCATTTTTATACTTCTCATTTACAGTATGTTATTATTATCTAAATCTTAAATATTATTATTTTATCACTATTTTTCAAGGGGGGCTGGTACGTGCCTCCGGATCCGCCAGTGATCACCGACAAACAAAAATGTTTCTATGGTTAAGATTTAAATGACAAACATTTATGTACGGAGCAAATGGATTATATCCTAATTGTTTAAGTTATTCTTAAATAAATATAATTTTTTCAACAACAACTTATAAGCAAAAATATCTGATTACAAATTTTAACCAACAATGAACGTATGTGTTGTCTCTCCAGTTAAGGAAATTCAGTTCACCCAATCGTTTTACGTCGTTGTTCTTGGAACAACGAAAAATCAAACGTATGAGAGTTTCATAAAGTTCCCATTGGCAATAAGTTCGATTACTGGATTTTTCTCGCACAAACAAGAGGATAAAATTTTTACACAGGTATCTAATTTTCCTTCCCCTTCCTGTGAGGCATTATGACCCTTCACAAGAAGTGCACCAACAAATTCCAGCAAATATGCCAGGAACCCTAAAATTTAACTCAGGTGCGTGAGGACCTCATATATGAGGGGTATCTCTTTCATCCAATTTTGTGCCGGGAACCAGGCTTTTTCTTAAGTCTCAATACTTTTCATGCTAAAGGGGAGTTGCTTAAATTATAGTTTAGACACATGCACACACGAACAAACTCACACACATACATTGTATGTATATATATATATATATATATATATATATATATATATATATATATATATATATATATATATATATATATATATATATATATATACATGTATCTAAGTGTGTGCGTGTGTGTGTATGTGTGTTTGATAACGAAAAGACAGAAAAAGCGAACAGCAATAATTTCTCTTGCTTATTTTCCTCAACGTTAGGGGAACCCATCACTAATAGTAAGGGCACATAAAAACAAAACAAAAAAATATAAAAAAAAAAAACCAGGAAACTGCAAAATCTAAAAACTTGCTTAAATAGTTAGTATGTCAAAACAATAATCATTTACATATTTTAACAGTCAACTCCTGCGCTAGATGTAAAATGAAAACTATGAACAGAACACAATGTCGCGAAATAATACAGTATATGGATGTACAAAATCTAAAGGAGTATTTGGAGAGTTACTATCAAGAGGGATGGCTGAAAACTTTACGGGCTTTGAAAAAGTTGTTCAAAGATGATGACAGAAAGAAAAATTATATATATATATATATATATATATATATATATATATATATATATATATATATATATATATATATATATATATATGTATATATATATGTATATATATGGTATATATAATATATATATATACATATACATATACATACATATATATATATATATATATATATATATATATATATATATATATATATATATATATATATATATATATATATATATATATATATATATATACATATATATATATATATATATATATATATATATATATATATATATATAGAGAGAGAGAGAGAGAGAGAGAGAGAGAGAGAGAGAGAGAGAGAGAGAGAGAGAGAGAGAGAGAGAGAGGTGAGTATTAGGCAATTGGGCAATGTTTAATTGCGTGGAAGTAGTTTGACTCTAAGGAAGGCGACAGTCTCATCTTGTAAAGAGATTCTAAAAGAAGCAAAAGACAACGGATGCTTTGAGAAAATGCTTTGAAATTATTGTACAGAATATTAGTTTTACATAAAATTTGAATAGTGCCTTATGGCTGGAAATTCTTTTGATTTTAAAATGCAGCCATTTTGATAGCCGATACCCTTGCTGGAATCCACGCCAATTTTCAGCAAACTTCGAGTAGACTCGACTTAATTTCCAAAATTACAACTGGGACGTATATCCTTCAACAACTAGACCCCACGTCAATGCCAGGAGGGTGTTTGTGAACATGAAAATTCTCCCTAATAGAGTTTTTGCATACAAGCGCAAAATTTACGTAAGGGTACAAAGTGCTCAGACCTATGGTGATTTCACGTCTAAAAGATGCATCTTTTAACATATGACAGTGAAATATACATTGATTTCATAGGAACCCGAAAATACATTATGAACGGTTGGTTGATATTGTTTGAAAGCTTATTCATAAGTTACCAAAGAGGTGTGACAGTAAACAGTTGTTTTTGAATACTGATTTAAGAAATGAGATTTCATTTTGGATGCCATGCCAATCTGAACATAAGGTATGGTCTCTAGATAAACGTCTTAACTGAAGTCACCTTGAATGCCCTGGAACGCCAATTAAAAAAGTTAAGACCAAATCTGGAGTACGTCCTTTTTCTAAAAATACCTGTGTGAAACTATTGTACTTCTCGCAGCTTCGGAATAGGAATAAGGTGTGCTTTCATTATTATAATATTATGCGAGTTTTTATTATTTTATTTTTGTCCTCCGTTTTGAAATGATTGTGTCTTCATCACGGGAATAAAACATAAAAAATTTGTGAATAAATTCAAATGTTAAGGCTTATGGAAGCTTACTCTTTTTTCCTTGATGGGATGATACATTACCAAAATGATTTGTTGAAGATTAGTGTTCAAAAGAAGCAAAAAATCACATCACTTGCCATTCTTCCATTTCGTTTTGCTTTGGATTATCCTTTCACGGTTGTTATGGCAACGAAAGTTTTGTATCTACCTACAGATGAATTAGAAGGCGAATGCTTCGACGCCCAAGTTTTTATGTAAGCCAACGGGGATGGAACTTGTCCTGTAATTATGAATGCATGCAATATTAAGAACTGCTTCTAGTCTGTGAAGGTATCTAGTGAAATATTCTGTTTAGAGATTATGATGATAAACTCCTGAATATTTTAACACTTTTTGCAAAGAAGGTGCAGGTCACAAGCGAGATTCAGTTAATCATGAGGAATTCATCCTTTGCGTGATAGGGCTGAATCAATGTATAATTGAGGGTACCTTTTGATTTCCAAGACTTCTTCGGTATATTTAAGAAATGAGAAATGTTAGACATTCCAATGTATAATCCACAGACAAAATAATTAGAAAGGGGACATGAAGAAGGAGCAGATTTAAATTAATAATCAAAAAGCTGAAAAATTAATAAGCTTGTGGTATTTACCTGTCTTGTTAACCGTTGTTTCTTTGATAGATAATCGAGATTATTAAAAAAATACGCGTTGGAAGACGTTACATCAGACATACATCTGCCTGAGAGAACAATAAGCCATAATCTGTAGAAACTAATCATTAAATGTTGTGTCTAATTATAATTTATCTTTTCTGAATAAAATATTCTTGAGTAAGTTTTATTTTATTTTACAATATCAAGTCTTCATAAGACGTCTTGTTATGGTAATTTAATGAATGTGTTAAAACTGTTCACAAATTGCCATTTCTTTCATTCACTGCTGAAGGTTGAACTAATACTTGGGTTTGCATTTGTACGAGATGTATTGAGGCGTGAAGGTTTCAATACATATTTGGGAGAAAGAACTGAAACTTGTGCGTGTATCTTTTTTTTCCTTTTTGTTCCACTGCATTTTTTGTTATAATAATGAAACTTTTTTCGTTTTAACATGAGGACATTTATTTGAAGAGTGAAAGAGAAAAGGTTCCCTGACGATTCTTCTTTTAGTGTCTCTGTGCATTAAGAAACTGCCGCCTTCCTAAAGCAATCAAACTACTTCCACACCATTACACATTATCTAACTGCCTACCACTCACACACGCCCCCCGCCTCTCTCTCTCTCTCTCTCTCTCTCTCTCTCTCTCTCTCTCTCTCTCTCTCTCTCTCTTCTTTTTCCTTTCTTTCTTTCACCCTCTTTGAACATTCTGTCCAACGCCGATACAGTTTGTAATGACACCTCATGAAAATGAAGATATTTAATTAAAAAGTAAAAAAAAAAAGATATGTAAATGTAACAAAAGGCATATCAAACAACCGTATCAGATTGTTATAAGACAATATTATTGCTGTTGCTACGGTAAAAATATCTAAGGACAGGCAAAGGCGAAGGCAAAGTTCCTCGATCAGTGCACCAACAACGTAACTCGTATCTGTCTCACTTTGCTCGTCCATCCGTGCTGTGTAACTTTCTCCTTTGCTCCGCCAGACTCCGTTAAGAAGTTCGACTGGAATTCCTGGCCAGATGCAAATTAGACCGTGATGGATGCATCTGGGTAGGAATGCCTGCAAACTATCTTGCCCTTCACCAAAGATATATCCCCCGTAGGGGGTTAGTGCCGTCAGTGCACCTCACGCAGTGCACTGTAGGCATTACTTAGGGTTCTTTGCAACGTGCCTTCCCCAACTAGCTGCAACCCCTTTTTGTTCCTTTCACTGTACCTCCTTTCATATTCTCTTTCTTCCATCTTACTTTCCACCCTCTCTTAACAATTGATTCATAGTGCAACTGCCAGGTTTTCTTCCTGTTACACCTTTGAAACCTTTTACTGCCAATTTCCGCTTCAGCGCTGGATGACCTCGTAGGCCTTTGGCCTAAATTCTATATTCCGTTCAGTTCAGTTCAACCAAATATATACAGTACAACTCATTTCATGAACGAGTGTCTTTCTTGAATTTCCGTAGGTTGTGCAAGTAACGACCTTTCACTTAACCACTTAGAGACAACAGGAAGTATTTCTATTGATGGATCGCGACATGTGGTTTGATTGTATGCGTTATAAGAAATGCATTAATTTCCTGACAACAATGCTGTAGGGCCTAGCAATAAATCACCAAATTCCGTTTGATCGAAACAATATTTAATTTTTTTTAATACAGGATATATACAATTAATTTTCCGGAAACAATGCTGTAGGCACTTGCAAGAAATAGGCCAGTGCCGGTTGATCGAAATAATATTTAAAAATTTTATATATATTTTTATATGTTTCCTGGTGCAGGGGGATCTTATGACTCCACAATTATTACTTTACTCGAAAATGGCCTTGTAAGATACCCAGGACATATAAAACACAAACAAAAAAAAGAAGTACACGGAGCGGAGGGCTCTTCACTAGGGGAAGTGCGTGAAACACGTGGATATAAAAATAGTTATATTTGAAAGCACACAAGGTCAAAGGGAAAATTAACTGAAAACACGGTAAATTACTGCCGTAGAAGTCCTCCCGAAGGGGGAGCTTGGGAATGCCAGGAACACGGACCAAGGATAATTCTGCTACATGCGTCTTCCTGAAACGATATTAGGACCCCGTTACACATCTAATGCTGGAATTTGGGGATTGAATTACTCGGGGGTGCACTGAAGGCGCCAAAGGACTCCCTGAGGCGTTACTTCACTGACTCAGAGGAAAGGAGCTGTGAACACGTGGGCCTGGCTTGAACCAAGGAATATCAGGAACACAAAGTTATAGGCCCAGAAATTAATAAATGCAAAAGGGCTAAGTAATCGTAACTAGCAACTCGTTTTGGGTACATTACCACATTTGTAGGGGCGTAGGGCTGACGACGTCTTCTGCCGAGAAGTACACGTGGTTGCGTCGACAAAAGGGCCTCCCTCACCAAGGTACTGCTTCAAGTCGTAGATTGGGGCGGAAAAAGGCGCCCTTGGGATGATGAAAAGGCCGCCGTTTAATGTCAGCTCGCGTTTGGGAGACTTGCAATCCCCCTTGCAGTCTTCTAAGGCCACGTGGAATGGAACACGGGGCACAAAGGGCGGCGATGGGCTCCACGTGGCGGCGAGCGGAAAACGGAGGGCAGGGGCAAGACCGCCGAGACTTGACTTGTTCTCGGCTTAAACTAGCGACCGCGTGTGAGAAAGAGCTGTCCTGGCCCTGACCTTTTATTGCTTCTGGACAGGGGTAGGGGGGGGCGATGTCCTGACCCAGGTCGCCGACGCGGCTATATCATAGAAAACGATTTTCTTTCCCTGTACCAAAGAAAACAGTGCAAAGCCAGATTACTGTCCCCAAACTATTATATCTGAGCCCTTATACCCCGGACTTTCACTGGTTCAAACCAACCCAAAGCAGGAAAGGAGAATAGTTTCATAGCGTATTTTGGCGCTACTCTTTACAATATATATATGTTTTTTTTATCTGCAAAGCTTTTCACGATGATTAGATACCAACAGCAGGAGGGATAACACTTAGAATAGAGTGCATTTATTCAAAGCCTGGACAGGAATCATCGTGCCTCCTCTATCTTGCTGATTTTGTGATATCAAGATAAATGAGCAAAAAATGGGCGAATCGAGTTTTCTGTACAGCGTACAATGAAATTCTCAGCCACGGCCAATGAAACTCTCAGCCGCGGCCCATTTAACTTTCAGCCACGGCCAGGTGGTGGCCTGTGTTGTTGGCACCTATAGCGGTGCCAGACGCACGATCATGACTAACTTTACCCTTAAATAAAATAAAAACGATTAAGGTTAGAGGGTTGCAATTTTGGTATGTTTGATGATTGGAGGGTGGATGATTTAATGATTGGAGGGTGGATGATCAACATACCAATTTGTAGCCCTCTAGCCTCAGTAGTTTTTAAGATCTGAGGGCGGACAGAAAAAGAGCGGACGAACAGACAAATAGCCATCTCAAATAGTTTTCTTCTACAAAAACCTAAAACATGTATTCTACATCCATCTTTATTTACCTCGTTTGTACCCTTTGTTCGTGCCACATCCCGCACACTGCGATATCAGGTAACAAATCCTTGTTAACTGAAATGTTTCCAGACAGTGAGGCAACGTCCAAACTGTAAAGGATTTAGTTATGAAGTTTACAAAAAATGTTTTCTCAGGCTGGCCCCACCATCAGACTCAGGCACCAGTGTTGCCAAATTTCGCTACCACGACATTTTATATAAACTACTTATTTTAGTTTTCGGTTAAAGAAAACTATTGTGCCGGCTTTGTCTATCCGTCCGCACTTTATTCTGTCCGCACTTTTTTCTCTCCACACTTTTTACTGTCCTCACTTTTTCTGTCCGCCCTCAGATCTTAAAAACTACTGAGGCTAGAGGGCTGCAAATTGGTATGTTGATCATCCACCTCCCAAATTCCAGCCATCTACTGTAGTTTCAGTAGTTTTATTTTATTTAAGGTTAAAGTTAGCCATAATCGTGCTTCTGGCAACGATATAGGATAGGCCACCACCGGGCCGTGGTTAAAGCTCTACGGGTCGCGGCTCATACAGCATGATGTCGAGACCACCGAAAGGTAGATCTATTTTCGGTGGCCTTGATTACACGCTGTAGTGGCTGTATAGAAAACTCTATTGCGCCGAGGAAACTTCGGCGCATATTTTACTCGTTTTGTGTTGTTTTTTTCTTTTTGGTCATAATAGCGGCATGTTTAACATATATTGGCAAAGCTGGAGACTGTAAATGATGCAGATTCTCCAGAAGTTATTGCAGAAGTTAAAGACACTTGGGGCGACTCAATTGCCGAGAAAGGAGAAGGGCAAAATGTCAGATTTACAGAACCACAAGTCAAGACGGCTGTGTCCACTGCCAATTCATCACCAGACCGACACATCTCCCATACCGCTGGCAACACCAAACGCCACGTACACCGACAAGTGAATCAACAGGAACTTGTAAAAGTTTCACTGATCAGGAAGCACTGTCTGCTGCCGATCTGGGTGATTCACCTTGACCTCCAAGCCCTTTCTAGCCTGATTTCTCTTCCACCATGCCGCAGGCACCGAAACACAAGAATCAGAGATCCCTGGGACCTCACTTGATCCTGCAGAACAACTAACTTCGTCAATATTGTGGTGATCAGGTGGTGGCTTGAGACTTCTCCATTATGAAAGCGAAAGATAAGAGTTTCGGCACAGTAAGACAAAACTTTGTTTACCGAAGCTAATTGAATCTTGCATCCGTAATGGATGACCCCTTTTTGTCTCGGATGGAGGACTAGTGCTCTGATATGCTTTTACTCTTCTTGGATGATACGAGTATGGACTTTATTTGTGCCTAAACACGCGGCAAAATGAATAGACACGAAAGTATACTTGAGATTAACAGTTCTAGGCATATACGTGGCAGTGTCTTTCAGTCAGTCATAGAGATATATACAAACATACATACATACACATATATATACATATATACATATATATATATATATATATATATATATATATATATATATATATATATATATATATATATATATATATATATATATATATATATATATATATATATAAGAAGGCCCATAAAACACTATTTGAACGTTGCAACCATATATTTCTGAGCACATTCTGTGCCCCTGTTCACTGGTAAAATATATTTTACCAATGAACAGGGGCATGAAGGAAGTGTGGTTGCAACGTTCAAATAGTGTTTTATGGGCCTTCTTATATTCATATTACACTGTGGTATTACAGTAAAAGACATTCATATATATATATATATATATATATATATATATATATATATATATATATATATATATATATATATATATATATATATATATATATATATATATATCCGTGCTATAAAACTTCCTATGTATTCAAAATGTAAATGTACAAAAACTTAGAGGTCTCATCCAATTTCTGTGGAATTGTCCATAGTAGTTGGACGAAGCACAATTAAATTATTTAATTACGTGCGCCCCATTGCAGCAAACCAGAGCTAAAAGTCTTCTTAGAAAAACGTGGAGGACGAATAGAATTTTTCTCTTTTGTTTTTTCGAGAAATTTATTTTCCTGTGTGACTAAAACAAATGTTTTAGGTATTTGCTGACAATGTTTATTTCGAAACAAGAAATCCTTGCTCCTTGAAATCATTGGGAGTCCGAGGAAAGAAATTGTGTTGTAATCGCCAGGGAATTTAAGTAAAAGATTTCAATTGGCAATTTTTTTTTTTTTTTTTTTAGCAGACTCTGGGTATATTGAAAAATAACATTTATTTTAGCTAGTCATCTGTTTTAACTGAAAATTTGCTCTGCCAAACTTGAAAATAACATAAGCCGTTTTTTAATTCCCATTCTCCCTTAGCTATTATTTACTTGCCACTTCTTTTGTATATTAGTTCAAATAAAAGAGCCATTTCTTATTTAAATCCTATAGGCTGTTTTATCCATTTATAGTGGATAATGTAACTCTTATCATAGATGGGAAAAGCGATTTCTCTTGGATGCAGAAAGTATTAAAAGCGATCATGTGTAATGTGTTACTTTTATATTTTACTTTTTAAGCTAGCACAAAGCATCGTAGTGATGCTATTAGAAATACATTGCACCCTATTGCATCTTTAATCGAAGGCTAGTGCTGATGAAGGAATTAAACTTCCGCTGGAGAGATTCATAACAGTTTTCCTTTAAGCAGCTTTAAATTTGATGTCATCAAAATTCCATAATAAAAAAAAAAATTATATATTTGTTCATATTCTTACAAACGGTAAATATATTTCATCGTTCCGATATATTGATATATACAATCAAATTGCAGTGAAAAAAGATATATCTACCATACAATCTCCTGCAGCTTTGTTATTATATATTTAAGTTTTTTATATACTAACGTCCATCACCTTCTGGAGGGTGGAGTTGATAAATTCTGAATATAGAGTATTATAGTGACTTCCAATTTTGAAAACGGTGATATCTCCTTTAACTCAAAGATGCCTTTATTATAATATTCCTCTCCGTCAAATAAGCGCTTCTTTAACGACTTCGGCTTCCGAAAGTATAACACTTACTTTGACTCAAGGATATACTTTTTTTATTAGAAGATATATCTTCAATTATTGAATATTTTTCTCAGAATCGCGACGTAAATCAGCTCTAACTTGTTACAGGGATATTCCATATTAACATCAACTCATTTACTTAGAATATGGATATCGAATATTTTAGATATTAATGGGAAAATGAGTATTTCGAAAAACCAAAATAGTTCTGAGTTATACTATTAGAAATACTAATCGTGAGTATTATCATTAGAAACTGGCTAACAAAGAAAGTCTCAAGAGAGACTTCCACGGCATATTTAGCTGTTGATAAATTTTTTTCAGACCACTAAATATCAAACAAACAAATGTTATTGCAGCCAATATTATTGTTAGGATCACATGAAAGTGCCAATTCAAATGTTGAGGGCTACAAAGTTCGGTTTTGAATTGGAACTGAATATAGAATTTAGGCCAAAGGCCAAGCAGCACTGGGACCTATGAGGTCATTCAGCTCTGAAACGGAAGTTGACAGTAAAAGGTTTGAAAGATGTACTAGGAGGAAAACCTCGCAGTTGCATTATGAATCAACTGGTAGGAGAGGGTTGAAAGTAAGATGGAAGAAAGAGAATATGAAAGGAGGTATAGTAAAAGGAACGAAAGGGGTTGCACCTAGGGGCCGCATGACGGCACTAACCCCCTACGGGTAAAGTACGGTTTTAATCAAAAATAAAAACAAGCCTATTGCAAATTTTAATAGAGTGAAAGTGCAGAACAAAATGGAAGAGATAAAGCAATGGGATTGTTAATGGCATAATCCTTAAAACGATGTTGCTGGATTGAAGATATAATCCAAAATGTATTCGCTCTTTGTTTAAATTATAACCATTGGAAACGATATAACTCACACTAATGCCGTTTTATTGCAAACATAAATTATATAAATTTATCTTAGACGTCCACACTCAGATAACAGATGGCTCAACAATTGGAAAGCCTTATTCATTCCGAATTCAGAAAAGAACAGAGACACTTCTTTAGCAAATATGTGAGAAAAGGAGAGAGCAAAATAGGATAAGTGGAAACACCTCTCTCTCTCTCTCTCTCTCTCTCTCTCTCTCTCTCTCTCTCTCTCTCTCTCTCATTCATCAGCAACTAATTTCAGACTTATCAAAGTTCTGTTTTATTGCTTATTATATAAACAATTATGCAAGTAAAATCAGATATGAACAGGTCTCTGGGGAATTCTATATGATAACTGAGGAGAACTTCCTCCCCTCCCCAAAATCATAAAGGTACTATATACGAATTTTACGTAAAATATCTCTTGAAGGGAACAAATGAAAAACGTAAAAATTAAACATACCTGACGGTGAGTAGATGTACATTCGATGTTTCGGGTTTTCCCAGGAGGCTCCTCACCTCCTAAAGAAGAAAAAGGAATACCGGTAAGCTATTAGATAACTAACATTCTTCTTGTATGGCTCTGGACTTAAAAAATGAATAAAATGTAAAATTTTTTCTTCGAAAATGTTCTGAAATCAAAGCTTTGGATGTGAAGCTATTTTATCAAAGAAGGGAGAAAACATTCCTCTGGTTTGCTCCCTTATTCTGTTTTTCTTTAGGGACATATTTATATATATGATCCTTTTGTACTTTGCTGTCTAGATATATTCCCTATGCACTGAAAGTTTTCCTCATTGTTGCATGTCATTTTTTCTTTTCTGCTTAGTCCTGGAAGAAGAGGACATGGAAATAAAATTGAGGAAAGTGGCATGAAGTATGGGCATGGAATTCACACTAACTAGCTAAAATATCTTTTCAGTTTTTAGCACAAATACCATCGGAGATACAATAGTCAAGATTCCAGAAACGGAAAGTTAAGAAAACCATTTTACATGGTGCATGAACACAGACTGACATACATGATCTTGTTTTCCATTCTGTGGTATTGTCACAGACAAAAAAAAAAAAAAAAAAAAAAAAAAAAAAAAAAAATTGAATAAAACATAGTGGCTCACTCGTCAGTTCACAAAGTGTGTACTTATTTGCAACCCAAAATTGGTGCCATCATTTACCACATTTTCATATCTGAATAAAAAAATGGAAGTTCACCTTCCTTAATGACGCCTTTTAAAAATTTTATAAAACTATTCAAGCATACTTATATTTTCATATACATCAGGAAAAAAAATATTACTCGGTTATGTAGAAACGTAAGAGAATAGAAAATCACTGTTAGAATACAGAAGGGTATGGAGGAGCAGGTAAGAGTACGGAATATATTCACTATAAGAGAATACCTAAACCTTTCAAGAATTTCGTATATGATTAATCAAGAACATGTGAAATAATTTGTGTTACATCTCTGTATCCAGTAAACCTGACCCATTAATCTACTTTGCGATTTTTAATGGAGAGGTCTGAAAAGAAATCTTATCTTTTACTAAAAGTATTTTGCGGACACTGCTCTACGAGAGTACAAATAAAGAAATTCAGAATATATCTTGTATAACCTTCTTATGCAACACTGATTCTCGAAATGTAAAATGGTACAGGACGGTGGAGGAATTTCTTGTAAGACCAGTAGCTGTGTCCTGGCGTTAGATCAAGTAGCTTTGTGCAAGAAAAGTCCAAAAAGTTACGGTGACAAAAGTTATGTTCCAGGTACTCGGGATTCCTTGGAAAGCCGCTCGCAAGTAAGAGAACTTTCCAAAGTTGCTTACGGACCCAGTTGTGATTTCAGAGAGTTCGCTAAGCCACAAAAATCAGAAATTCTCAGAACCAGAATGATGCTGATTCTCTTAGAGAGATGTAATGCCTAGTGCTCATAACCATTGTCCAAGGTGTTAAACATGGAAATATTTCAATTTATCTGATAAGCAAAAATTATAGATGTCTTCTTGAAGTGGACAGCTGAGCTTGGAATGGAATGGAAGATAGAATTTAGGCGGAGGGCCAAGCGCTGGAACCTAAGGTCATTCAGTACTGAAAGGGAAATTCAGAGTAAAAGAGTTTTAAACGTGTAACCGGAGGAAACCTTGCAGTTGCAACTATGAAACGCTTGTTAGAACGGGGTGGAAAGATGGACGAAAGAGAATATGAACAGAGGTGCAATAGAAGGAATGAAAGAGGCTGCAGCTAGGGACCGAAGGGACGCCGCAAGAACCTTAAATAATGCGCTCACAGTGCACACTAACACGGGGAATAGCTAAACCTAAAACAGCTAATCACTTTCCTCTCATAAGACTACATTCCGTGGATAGATTTCACATAATTATTTTATGAATCTTATAAAAATGCGATGTAGGTTACTACTGTACATGCTCAGCCAGAAAACCCTACTTTCAAGAGGCCAATGAAAACTGAAAAATCGAATGGTGAGTGTGAGACATGAATAAACGAACACGACAGAGATCCATCACTGAGTATACAGGGCAGATAAAACATGACCTTCATTTGTTGATACAAGAAACATTTCGTAACAATTCTCTCATTTTCACTTGAAGTTTTCAGATATGGCTTCCACTTCATGAATCACCAGCTAAATATTTTGGACCCAATTGCATCATATTTCAATTTTAAGCACTAAAGATATGACTATACTGTTTTGATTTGCAGAATAAGTTTCTCAGAAATATCTTATTATCAAACCATTCCGTTCTTTAGAATGTTAGCGGTACCATTACCACAAGGTTGGAAACGATAAATATAAACACTTTGTGATATATATATATATATATATATATATATATATATATATATATATATATATATATATATATATATATATATATATATATATCTATATATATATATATACCTCTGATCCCATTTAATAAAACTGATAAAGGAATTCGTTCGAAATTAAACATCTGAACAGAATTATAGTAATCACTTAGGTAATTAAAAAAAATACTCTTTTTAGAGATGGTGACCAGAATAAAATATGTTACAAAAGAACTCCTTGATTAAATTCCAATGTGATGTGTGTGTGTGTGTGTTTATGTTAAAGAGCTATCATTATATTTGGAAACACTGATTTGGAGCATTCTAATTTGACAGTTAAAATTATACCTTATAATTATATTTCTTATAGATATTAATTATAAACGCAAGTATGATAAGTCTTTTGATTCCGTTTTGAAGTATTTTAATTAGTTTTAAATTCTGTCTTTAATTATTATGTTAAAACTAATTATAATTAAAATATTTACACTTGCTCCAAAAACGAGAATTCTTTAAAAGACATTGGAATTTAATGAAAGTTCCATATTCTATGCATCTCTAAAATGGGTATTTTTTAATTACCTTGATTCTTTAATTCTGTTCAGATGTTTAATTTCAAATTCCTTTATTAATATCTATAAGAAATAAGGTAAAGGATATAGAGGTATAATTTTAACTGTCAAATTAGAATATGAATTTCTTCCCATAAAAATTAGATTTCAAATAAAAATTGATTTCAAATATACAACATACAAATATATATATATATATATATATATATATATATATATATATATATATATATATATATATATATATATATATATATATATATATATATATATATATATATATATATATATATTTTTATATATAAACTTTGTTTTTTCTAAAAAAGGAAAAAAAAATTTTTTTTCCCAAGGACAACTAATAGTGAAATTTCAACCAGTACATGCATCACAGAACACTATGCAAATGTAATATCCATCGAACGAATTCCAAACGACCTCACCGACCTACGAGCAAATTTTATCAGGTCATCACGCGGTTCAGAGGATCAGAGGTACGCCCTGGCTTAGCTCAATTCGACATAGATAGATTGCGCTGCTGCTTCCGATTCCATCAGTTTTCGGTGTTTTATCGAAAGAAAATGCCGGAGGACGTTCGTAAATCTCTATTGGAAACCGATACGAGGCAAAAGCCGCTTGAGAAGGGAACATCGTGTAGGTAATTACTATGCTTTTCCCTTTTATTTTTCCTTACCTATTTATTTACCTACTTTGGCTCAGGTAAAGCCTATAGCCATATTGTGTAGGTAATTATAAGGCTGTTTCCTTTTTTTTTTTTTTTGCCTCTTTTTTTGTGTGGGTAAATCATATAGACATTATTTAGGTTGTGTAGGTAATTGTTATGCTTTTTTCCTAATTTATTTATTTATTTACTTTGGCTTAGGTAAAACCTATACTCATATTGTATATTGTGTAGGTAATTATAATGCTTTTTCTCTTTTTTTTTGTGGTTAAATCATACAGACATTATTTAGGTAATTACTATGGGTTTTCCCTTTTTTTGGGGGGAGGGGGATTGGGGCTAATGCCTATAGACATTGTATAGGTAGTTGTTATACTTTTAATCTTTTTTTTTTTTTTTGTCGGGATACAGCCTATAGTAATAGTATAAATGCTTATCAGCTATTGCTTAGAATATTTCAGAAATAAATTCTACCGCTCAATGACTCGAGCGTGAAAAAGTTGCACTTTAGGAAAACGAGTATTTCATTTAGCTCAAAAAATAAAAACAAAGAAGAAGATAATACTTGAATAATGTCTCTGTGAAAGAGACCTGGCATTACAGATATTTCAGGATTAAATATTTTTTCTAAACATAATTAAAATTAAAATATGAGTAATACTGTGAGAAACATACATATTTAACTAAAATTAAATCACTAACTTTTTATAAAAAATCAGTTAAATTCTCTATCTTTTCTCTGTGGAACTGAAAACTTGTACGAAAATTATTGCCGTTGTGTGGTCTGGGAATAAATGGCGTAATGTAGAAGGCAAAAGAAAAAAATTATTGTCTTATCTTTTATTAAACATTGGATGCTTAAAAATATCCCCAATTAATTCTCTTGCTAATGAAAACAGTAATATTATTCTTATCTATAATATAGTTGGAGAATTAATGTTTTGCTACTTGTCAAAGAATAATCAATTTAGTACAAAGAATAATGGATATATAATCAAACTTAACGTTATTTTTACCGGAATGTGATCAAAGCAAATTATTTCTTTACTAAGTACGATTCATCATTTTCTTACGGTGATTAATTAGCTACCTTTAATACCAGTCGGCTCCTAATTTGCTGGAATTTAAGGATTTTCAGCTAATACGAAAAGATACTTTTAGCAACACACATCCAAGTTCTGCCCGACTTACTCATGTTTATTTTCATTTTTCTGTTATATGTGAGATAAAGTTTTTT
This sequence comes from Macrobrachium rosenbergii, assembly GCF_040412425.1. Taxonomy (NCBI): domain Eukaryota; kingdom Metazoa; phylum Arthropoda; class Malacostraca; order Decapoda; family Palaemonidae; genus Macrobrachium; species Macrobrachium rosenbergii. The sequence goes on from NC_089799.1 coordinate 21,765,821, forward strand.
AAGTATCTGTTTTATTATTAAAATAGTTTAACCAGACCATTTAGCTGATTAACGACTCTCCCAGAGCTGGCCCGAAAGATTAGATTGAAATGGAGTACCAGATCTAGGCCATAGGCCAAGCACTGGGACTAAATAAAGAATGAAAATGAAATAAAAAAAAAAAATATGCAAAAAGGAATATGCTTTTATGTCTCTAATGATGATATAATTATTTTATAAATTAAAGACTAGTTAATACGAATTTGCGTCACCTAACTTTTACCGACCACGACAAATGTCGAAGCAAACTCATGCCTCACTGAAGGTGAAATGTTGACATTTCTTCTACCAAAATACCCCACGAAAACGCGCTTTAACATTCACTAGCGATTGGCAATAACAGCACCTCAGCACGTCGATAATTGCTCGCCAAATTTGGTGTTGAAGAGATTAACAAAGCGTTAAGTGCTTTCCATTTGAGACCAGAACTTACGATATTAATGTTCTCTGCCAGTATACCGAGTATAAAGTAAAGGAATATAGTGTATTCTTTTAGGCTTTGCTGTAAGCAATGTGGAGAATATGCATAATGCAGAAAATTCAACCACCAACAAATATAATGTTTTGGGAAAAAACAAAAATTGTTACAATCTTTATAATTTTAAATTTTTCCAGTTCTCATCTTTTTAAAGAACTACAATTTAACAGATAAAATCAATTTGAAATTTTAAAGAAAACTCTTCGGGTCAGACTTTTGAGAATCATTTATTTTGATTTAGTGGTGTGGTCATCTGGCCAAACTACATAATAATAATAATAATAATAATAATAATAATAATAATAATAATAATAATAATAATAATAATAATAATAATAATAATAATAATATGCAGAGAGAAAAATCCCTTTAAAGATATTTGATTTGCAATAAAGTGTTCTACTTAGTAAAGAAAAAATGCAATAAATATACAGATTTATATCTTCATATAAAGCATTGCGAATTTTTCACTACACCTGAAGGGACAGCTTTTATCCAGCAGTCTCGTATTTATCAACGAAGTAAACTGTCGGCATGTACCACCACGTCGACGAATTTGTAAATATGAATAACACAGAATTACCGCATTGCAGGAAGATCAGATATCCAATATATATAATATATTGTATACATACAAATATATTATTGAACTGATTCACTGGTTGAAAATAAAAGAATGAACTGCGCTTGTAGCTGATTGAAAATAAATATGTGTATATTATTCCAACATGCAGCATAACGTTCCTGTAATAAATGGAATAATAGATCATATCCTAACATAAAGAGATATTTTTCATTTGCTTTGAACGGTAGTGCAATCTACATGTAGTTATACGCTTCGTAAGCTTCTAGGTTATAAAACAGTATCAGGAATATTCCGAGGTTTGTATTTTTCCTTTTGAGGTACAGTAAATAAAATTCTTGAAAATATGCTCGCAAGCAATTGTTAAATGTCGCGAATATTTTTGTTTTATTTCGCTGAGTAACAGAATCATAAAATCTTTTGTCATCCCTGACTACTAAGCGCGAATAAAACAGGAGGACATATCTATTTCACGTCAAGCCTATCCAACTGGATTAAATATATACAATAATTTATTCATCTTCATCTGTGTAAACCTGAAATTGAAATGGAAAATTTTAAGCAGAAAGATCCTGACCGTAATACAGGGAAATTAATATGTATGGCTGAATATATTTTATTAATACAAATGGTCAGCGGAAAAAAAGGTAATCACCATAGTTCCTCTTGATAATTAAATTGAGAAAATAATTTCTCGTATAACAAACATTTTTCAGTATTCTCTGATAGCATTAGATGATGTCTGATCATCTCACTGCAGTAGCTTTAACGACTTATGGTAAGTGTTTACTATTTGTTTTTACCTCACGTCTGCCATCACAGAATGCGATAAAGATTTTAATGAATTATCATTTTTTTTTTCGAAGGCCAAAGGCTCTGGCTATAAAGTCTTTGATTTACCAAAACGCTTATAATCCTATTTATTTTTCTATGATATCAGTACTTGTGTGCTCAAAGTTGGAACGTCCTATTGAAAGCACTGTTACTTGAATCTTAATTTTCAGTTGCATGTTCTTTCCTGATGATTTTATCTATGTTCCCTATGGTATAGTTGGTAATTGTTAATAACAATTTCACTCGGCAAAAAAACACTACAGGGAAATAGATTTTAATCACGTAGAGGAAAATAAATGACCAGGAAATGTTTGAATTGAGATAAATTCATATATTAGATAATATTTTCATGGAAAATATCTTACTGAGATTCTGAGGCCCTTTCCTTCAATCATCCTCATGATTCAAGAAATTTTTCTCCTACAGAGACATACAAAGTATAAGAGTTCTTCTTTTGCATCCAAGTCACCAAACCAGACTCTTGTTTTCCAGAATACCCTACACATTGGGTTCTTGGCATCCTTTATTTCTGTTCTTCCGTTATCAAGAAAGCAATTTCCAATAAAGAGACAAAATGTATAACATATTTATGGCGTGGTTTAAACAACGCCTTGCCTCCTGTTTACGTTAATATATAGCTGAAAAAAGGAAAATCTAAATCGTGATACAAAGAATATACTCTAATCAATTATGGAGTATTTAAATGATCTTGATTTTTATATAAAAAATAAAAGCATAAAAAGCTTTTCATATATTTTCGAACATTTACAACCAATGATTTCATTGAAAATTAAAGCTTGTTAAATGGTTTAAGTATATTTTCTTTGATATTCCCCCGTAAAAAATTACTTTTTTGTCTGAGAATCAACTCATCTGACTCATTCCTATTATCAGATTTTTCTTGTCTTTAGGTAATTTAGTTCATCTCAAAGACGCAGGAAAAATTAAAGTCACGATCTAGTTAAACTGGATGCACCATCCTTTATGTATGGATGAAAGAACTGAAAAAAAAATATTGGGAAAACGTGAAAAGAAAAAAATTTAGCAAATGATTATAATAAATTATAAGTTACTTTCATTGATAACAATTTAAAAAATTCATATACATTGCAGCCATCTTGCAGAACTATTTTTTTTAAGTAAATCCCTTCTTACTCACAAACAGAATGTGTTTCTCCAAGTACAAAAAAAAATGTAGACACTTTATTGTGATTTAATTACTGTGAGGGTTTTCACTGCATTCATAATATACAATGGCGATATACTTAGCATGCAGAGCCGTCTCTTTTTCGCACAATTTTCAGAAGAAACGAAACTTGCAGAGCCGATATATCAACCTCTGGGGTGTCAAGCGAAAACTCCAGGATGATATTCTGCGCAAATAAAAGTTTGGATGCTTTTCAAAACTTTCCCAACGCAAGTGGTAATTCACTTGGACAAACTACCAAATGTCCACTTCCGAAACACGACAGTTTGCTTTACTTTTCCCCGCCTTTCTTGTTAGAGTTGCTAAAAGCCTATAATATAACTCGACGTACTCAACAGATTATCCTTTTTATAAATATATGTTATTTTGATAATAGGCAGTGAATGCATATCTAAGAAAACACGCATACACACACATACATATATATATATATATATATATATATATATATATATATATATATATATATATATATATATATATATATATATGTATGTATATGTGTATGTGTATATATATGTATGTATATATACTATATATATATAATATATTATATATATATATATATATATATATATATATATATATATATATATATATATATATATATATATATATATATATATATATATATATATATATATATATACACTCGGCAAGAAAAGTGAGGATACAGTTTTCATTAGATTTCGTTCATCGAATTTTAATTTTTTATTACAGAAAACACATAATCTCGGTAAATTTACTCTAGAATATGAAAATACAATGCAAATTATATCATATATATTAAATCTGCAAAACAAAAACGTTCAGATACTTAAAACCACCATGGGTGTCCGAAGTAATCAGAATTTCTCAGATGACTTCGTTCATAGAGATCTAAAAGATAGTGTATGGCTATCTCGGTGTAGTACTGTTTATCAGAACGGCAATATATACTCGTTTTCAGTTATGAACAGGCTTATTATTCCATCATCATACGAGGTAATGATAATTTATTTAATTTTTACACATTCATATTTATATTTCACGGTGTTAAAGGTCAGCTGGAATTAATGGCAGTAAATGATGTGACACTAGGGTAGGTTGACCAAATCTATTTAAATCCGCAACAGCGTTTTCTATGATGTGCGGAGTAGCGGGAAAACACAAGTAACTGGATGTTTTTTGATGTTGCCACAGTTTCTCTCTCTCTCTCTCTCTCTCTCTCTCTCTCTCTCTCTCTCTCTCCATTGCTAAAACATACTATACAAATATAGTATCGCTCTCTCTCTCTAAAAAAAAAAAAATAATAAAATGAGTAGCTCACATATAGGCCTAGGCTTACACACAACAGCTCTCTCTCTCTCTCTCTCTCTCTCTCTCTCTCTCTCTCTCTCTCTCTCTCTCTCCATTGCTAAAACATACTATACAAGTATAGTATTGCTCAATCTCTAAATGAAAAAAAAAAAAATGAAATGAGTATCTCTACATATAGGCCTAGGCTTACACAACAGCAACTCTCTCTCTCTCTCTCTCTCTCTCTCTCTCTCTCTCTCTCTCTCTCTCTCTCTCTCATCATAACATTGCATTCGTTCCTTTATTGTTCCCCATGTTTTTCGTTGGACATTGCTCAAATTTAACTCTTGATTTCATTATGGAAGATCGCGTTTCCGATTACGCAAGCATTCCGTTCATTGTGGTGTCATAAGTTCATTTGTGTAAGGTTAGTTGGTAGGTTATGTCGAAAAATTTTTATTTTGCTCAGAACTGTCGCTGCAAATTACAACTTGAACGAATACTGTAAAGCTTACTACTGCATTTAAGTATCAATGATTTCAGAACCGTAGAATATGATTGAAAGTTATAGGAGATCTAGCAAAAAGCAAACACATTAAGACTGAAGCTCCTCCCCCTTCTAAAGTTGCCAGATGTCGCATTAATTAGCAATATATGTCCGAAGATTAAAAACTGTATATCCTCACTTTCCTTGCCGAGTGTACATATATGTAAATATATATATATATATATATATATATATATATATATATATATATATATATATATATATATATATATATATATATATATATATGGGTTGTTGCAGAAAGTGTAAGTCCTGGTTCTCGGCAAATCTTTTGGAAGGACAAGTGGAAGCTGGAATTAAACACAATTTTTTTATATATGTATGAAAAATTAGGTAAAGTTATTAAAAGGACATGCAGATGACAGAACACAGTACTGTTTTCAGATGGTTTTGGTATAGGTAGGTATACGTAGATAATGGGTAATGATAATCTGATAATGGATGCATAAATATGAAATGCTGGAATGAGGGGCAAAAGGATGGCCTGGAAAATTCCTGATAAATTGTGCAGAAAAGTCAATAAAACCAAACCATAATATACATGAAGCTAGAGACATCGTGCAAGGAGATGAATGCCGTAGTGTGTAAAAGGTACAATTGACGTGCTGCTGATGAATCTTGTGTGAATGTGTATAAATTGACTTATATTGTGGAAGTTTTCTGCACAGGTTGTTTATCCTCCAGTCTTCCATTTGTGTTATTTAAAGTCGTAATTTTTACATGTATAATGCATCCTTTTTGACTGAATGGAAATCTGATTATAAGCTATCATAAATATTCCTTGAAATGTTTTTAAATGCAAAATAGGAGTCTGTGGGAACTCAGAATTCCCGAGCTCTTTCCTAGAACTCGCGATACTTTGTACTGGAAACATCAAACGACAAAAGGAAAAAGTCTTATAGTTATCTATCATGAGCAAAAGGCTTTACGGAGCACAAAAAGATCGTTCTCAACTTCAAGACATTCCTTTCCTAAACGACTTTTACCACGAATCGGTTTCCGATAGAGATTTACAAACGTCACCCGGCATTTTCTTTTGATATAACACCGATAACTGATGAAGCTGGAAACTGCGCAGTCCATCTCCGTCGAGTCGGATAAAGCGGAGAGGTGCCACCGGACTGGGGAACTTTGTCATGAAGTTGTTGAATTGCTTGAGGACTGGCAAAGTTGTGAGGCACATCGGGTCCATATCCACTTCAAATTTAACAAGGTCCTTCCGAAAATAGAATTTGCGTTGTGATGGCCTTGTAACACCCCATAGAATCGATCTAAATTGCATATTTATTTATTCCTAAGCCGACAGCTATTTCGATCATCCGTGGTCGTCTTCAAGTTTAACCTAGATTCACAATGGAATTACATTCTAATATATAAATGAGTTCAGCCCCCCCAAAAAATTGGGGAAAAAAATGTGCCACTGGGCTGAAGAACTTTATCATGAAGTTGCTGAAATGCTTGAGGATTGGCAAAGTTGTGAGGCAAATCGGGTCCATAACCACTTCAAAAAAATTTTTGAAATTTACAACAAACTTCATAGTTCTGGAACATGATATACAAATTTCTCAGGCCAGTACTTACCCTTGAATACCAAATTTAATGAAATATATATTTTTCTCCCACTAGACAAATTAATCTATTATCTCTAAGCATCATTGTGTCTGATAATCTGACATACGCCTTAGAGCGGTTAATTACAGTTCCTGTATAACTTTTTTCAACTACTGTAAGGTGTGTGATAGAGTATTAATCCCAAAGATGCTTAGAAACAAAGATTAATTTGTCATGTTTTAATTGGGGAAAAGAAAATATCTTTCATAAAAGTGGGTATTCATGGAGAGGCCTGGCCTGAGAAACTTGTTAATCATTTTTCCAAGCTATGAAGCCGGACGTAAGTTTGTAAATTTTAAAATCTAATTTCAGATCCTTACTTTTCCATAATTTTTTCGGATGAACTTTGCCATGTGTAAGAATGTTATTCCATTTTGCATCTGGATTAGCCTAGAAGACAACCGTGGAAAGCCGAAACAGCTGTGGGCTTAGGACTGAATAAATGAAACAGTATTGTAGTGGCTTTGCTTATCTTTCCTAAAGACTGACAAAGCACTTGAGATATTTGAAGCTTTGCCAGTGGATTGCGGTAGTCAAGTGTGCGTTGGTACTTGAAGAAAATGAAGAGAAGACTAGACTGTGAAAGCTTTTAAGAAATAGTTGCTCAGCAAAACATTAAAGTCACCGAGGTGAAGAAAGTGTTATCGACTTCAAAGAATTATAATAAAACTTTTCAACTCACAATCAGTAGACAAGAAATGTTAATGATGAACCTTCTGTACTATAAAATAAATTTCAAATTCGTTATATTCTTTAACTTGCGTTGTAACTCAGATAATTCTTTCTTTACTGCATTTGTGTGTACCTTACATGTTCAGTCCGATGAAAGAGATTTTCCTAAACACCCGAAGCTTAGAATCAATCATTATTTATGCAGAAACATAATGCTCTCTACTCACTTTGAAACACTCTGAGCACGAAATCACACGAAGGGAAAGAAGTTTACCAAAGTGTGTCTTAGATTCAATCTGATAAGAAGATCAGTAAAGCAGAAGCAACATGCCAGGAGCCCCGTGCAGTAAGGATGGGTTATTTTCTGTGGATTTCTGACTGGGTCCAAGATACTGGGTTCCCTCCTTCTCTTACCACTACTACACTACTACTACTATAAATGCTATTAATAACACCTTTACTATTAATTCTAATAGGTATATAATTTCCGATAATAACCCGAATTTCCTAAGGAGTGCTTACCAAGTAAGAGCCCCCACTAAACAATCATTATTATTTTTATTATTATTAAGAAGGCAGTAGACATTATCATAGACATGTCCTTTTAAAACAGAATGGCTGCAATATTCGAATTAATTTTGTAATGAGTCCTTTTAGTTTTACATACCATTTTCGTACTCTGGTAGAAAGAAATAGCCTACTTCAGCAGAGTGCAAATGAACAGTGGTCAAATATTGCTTAATATTAACTTAGAAGATGCGAATTATACGTAAAACGTCGAAGACTAATTATAAAATGAATTCTAATGATGCATCCATCCTTTTTAAACGGGACATATTATTATTATTATTATTATTATTATTATTATTATTATTATTATTATTATTATTATTATTATTATTCTTGAAAACAGAGGCCAATTTGTAATAAAATGGGTTATCTGAGAGTACGCAGAATAAACTGTAAGCCATGATTACAATAATAAGAAGTAGGTGAAAGAAGGAAGAGTACCAAGGTATGATACTAAACTACGTTACACTTACCATAAAAAGATTTTTTTTTCTTTAATTTTAGATGTTTTTATATGACATATGCATCTAAAATGTTGATGAAAAATTAAATGAAACTAATTCCAGAGTTAGGTAGTACAGAGGAGGTTTCTGTAACAAGCCAGGAGAGAGGTATTACATTGTTGAAATATATTAGCGTTGAGTATACATAAAACATAATATTTTGAGAAATGAAAATATAAAAAAAAACGCATAGATTACTGTAGTATTAATATTTTAATTCTTCAAGAATACACGCTAGTGGAAAATGCATGAGACAAAGCGTACATTAAATTAAAATTAGAATAAGAACAAACTGACAAGATAGAAAGACTTATAAAGAGAAAGGTGTGTGATGTTAAAAAACACAGCACTCTGACATAAAGCTTCTCTGACCATCCTATTCCTGCACACACATACATACACACACACACACACACTCACGCTGGCCTTCCCTTTCGCTTTTGTCTTAAAAAATACCGAAACAACGCTTACTCCCTCCTTATGTAATTCAGCTATTGTACATTTCTTCATTACTGCAGATGCAAGGTGCCAAGGCCAAGAGAGAGACAAGGTCTGCTCACTTCCCTCTAAAATCCCCCATGTAGGCGGAGCTTTGTCAACCTCCTCATTGCGTCAGCAGGTGAATTGCGGCAATGAGCAGTTACCTCTAAGATACGTCATCACCCACGTAGTTACCCCAGGTGGGAGGCGACTTTGCCCAGTTGGGTAGACCTTATCTCTCTCAGCCTTACAAGGCACCATAACATCTATTAGAGCTGAACCTA
>NC_089799.1:21779927-21784927 GCF_040412425.1 Macrobrachium rosenbergii
GTTTTGTGTTTGGAGACGATATCCACCCACCTCTGCCATGTTGACCGTGTAGTGCGTTTGTCGCAAGTAGCCATATTATGACTATTTATCACATCACCGTGATTCATATACAATCAGAAAGCTACAAACGTCCTTAATATCCACCACTCTACCTCGGAAATAATATATTTTCATATATGTTACATTCCCAAGGGGAATTTTTAGTTGATAAGTCCACCGTCCCGCGGGGTCGAACCAGCGACGGATGAGGAATCAGGACTACAGTGACGCACTAACGCAGTCGGCCACAAGAGAGGTATATGAATAACATCTCCCATCAACTCACCCGTTGAACTCAGGTGTTTTGCGTTTTGAGACGATATCCACCCACCTCTGCCATGTTGACCGTGTAGTGTGTTTGTCGCACGTAGCCATATTATGACTATTTATCACATCACCGTGATTCATATAGTTAATCAGAAAAGCTAAACGTCCTTTAATATTACTCGCCTACTCACGGAAATAATACATTTCCTGGTTTTTAAACATTTTAATTGATAATAAGTCCAGTCTTCCGGAGGTTGACCAGCGACGGTTCTTTGTAGTCTGGACTACAGTGGTCACTAACATGATTGGCCACAAGGGTATAACTGAAATAATGTCTCCCATCAACTCCCGTCGAACTCAGGTGTTTTCAGGTTTGGAGGCGATATAGGCTTCTGCCATGTTGACCGTTGGTCGTTTATATGAGTAGATTTACATTATGACTATTGATCACATCACCCTGATTGATATACAATGCCAAAGCTACAAACGTCCTTAAATCTCAATTCACTCTACCTAATAATATATTTTGATTCTGGTACCGAAGGGGAGTTTTTAATTGATATGTTAAGTCCGTCCCCGTGAGGTCGAACCAGCGACGGACAGGAATCAGGACCACCTCTCTCTCACTACTCAGTCGGCTCAATATGTGGTGTAATTCCAATAAGATCTTCATCAACTCACCCGTCGAATCTTCAGGTGTTTGTTTGAGACGATATCCACCCATTTGCCAATAAAGTGATGCGTTTGTGCTTAAAATGCATATCGTTATCTGATTATTTATCACATCACCGTGATTATAATACAATCAGAAAGCTACAAACGTCCTTTAATATCCAATTCGCTCTACCTCGAAACAATATATTTTCATATATGTTATTATCAACTAAAAATTCCTCTTCGGTAACATATATGAAAATATATTATTTCCGAGGTAGAGCGAATTGGATATTAAAGGACGTTTGTAGCTTTTGATTGTATATGAATCACGGTGATGTGATAAATAGTCATATTATGGCTACGTGCGACAAACGCATTACACGGTCAACATGGCAGAGGTGGGTGGATTTCGTCTCCAAACGCAAAATACCTGAGTTCGACGGGTGAGTTGATGGAGATGTTATTCACTTATACCTCTCTTGTGGCCGACTGCGTTAGTGCGTCACTGTAGTCCTGATTCCTCGTCCGTCGCTGGTTCGACTTCACGGGACGGTGGACTTATTATCAACTAAAATTCCCCTTCGGTAACATATATGAAAATATATTATTTCCGGAGGTAGAGCGAATTGATATTAAAGGACGTTTGTAGCTTTTTTGATTGTATATGAATCACGGTGATGTGATAAATAGTCATAATATGGTTGTGCGACAAACGCACTACACGGTCAACATGGCAGAGGTGGGTGGATATCGTCTCCAAAACGCAAAACACCTGAGTTCGACGGGTGAGTTGATGGGAGATGTTATTCACTTATACCCTCTTGTGGCCGACTGTGTTAGTGCGTCACTGTAGTCCTGATTCCTCGTCCGTCGCTGGTTCGACCCTCACGGGACGGTGGACTTATTATCAAATAAAAATTCCCCTTCGTTAACATATATGAAAACATATTATTTCCGAGGTAGAGCGAATTGATATTAAAGGACGTTTGTAGCTTTTGATTATATATATATAATATATATATATATATATATATATATATATATATTGTGACGAAGTGTCCAGTGTCTGTTCTTCAAATCAAACCTGATATCTAAGTGCTTGTCCGGGAGTCTAGTGCACCATTTTTATATATGGTGACCCCGGAGTGTCCAGTGTCTGTTCTTTAAATCAAACCTGGTATCTAAGTGCTTGATATTTGATTACCAAACTTACCATTTATTCAACAATTATAGTTTACTCACAAAAAGCCAGACACCTGAACCTCATCACACATACAAGACGACTGATTTTCTAAAGGCAACAGTGATCCCTTATAAAATTTATCAATCATGAAAGAAAGCAGATAAAGTTCGTTAAACAGGTGTGAGGTAAAATCTAAGGGCATCACTCCATTAACATTATAAAGTTCAAGTATTTCTATTTATTTCATTTCCTGGTTCGAGCTCACTTCAATTACTTGAAGGAAAAACATCTCACTTACCACTCTATCTCTAATTCAAATCAAAATTACTGGTGGGTCAATGAATGAAACTCTGATATAATATTTTAAATACAAAATTTATTTCTAAATTCAAAGATTATACATGACATTTAACAGTCTCAGGGGAATTTATTATTACTTGAAAATTGATTAAATCTGAATTAATCATCAGTCAAAATTAAATCAGAAATTAATTTATTAATTCATCAAAAATTATTCAAGAAAGATTTAAATTGTTAAATAACAAAACTTGATTGAAAAAGGAAATATACTGTAAGTAAATTAATTCCCACGGGTTAAACAAAATAAGGCAAATAAATCAATCATATTAAAATGTGGATACAAAAGACACAGAAATATACTCTGCAAAAAGATTAAATATAAAAAAATGTAAAGCAAAAGTTAAGGCAATAGCAAATACATCACATATATGCATAAAAGAAAATTTCTTCAAAAGATAAAGCATAAAACATATAACACGAAAAATATTAAAAAGTGAAAAGGTATCTTTACATATAACCACTGCAGATATTATTTTAGTGCACTAAAACCAGTAATTATGTTACCATACCTTGGTACTAAATTGCTTCGTGTTTTTACTCAAGCGCCGTTACACACACACTTAATAAAAATACACTGTTCAGATAACTCAGATACATTTACTAAGGAATTAAACAGTTAAAGGATATGAGTGACCATCGTCTACCAAAATATCAGTTACGTTAAAACAGGACATTTGTAAAATCCCGAGAGCGAGCGAGCGAGAGAGAGAGAGAGAGAGAGAGAGAGAGAGAGAGAGAGAGAGAGACGCGGAGCGGAAAACGCAGCTCCTTTCCACAACGCTTTTTGGTCTCTGAGTGTCGACCTCTGTATGGGGTTCATCTACGTGGTAGGTCTAACCACAGTGTTTTGATCGAGTCCCAATGGAATGCATTACTTAAGCAGTTTTGAAAATACACGAACAACGACTGCCCTGTCCCTTCTCTCTCTACACATCTACCGTGCTCTCTCAACGCCACGCACACCGTCCCTGCTCACAAACTACACAGAGTGCAATCATTTTACCTACGCTAACTCTTTTACGGTATACGCGTATCTGAACACAAAATCATACAGTATACACAACACACAAATACACACGGGGAGATTACTGTATTATGAGAACCACAGCATAAGAATATATATATATATATATATATATATATATATATATATATATATATATATATATATATATATGTTATGTTATGTAGCTCTTATTATATGATTAAATTGTCCCAAACTGTCGTTATAGAAAGTGGCATTAGGCAAAACTGAAAATCCCTTACTTTCCACTGTTATGATATCTAAGTTAATTGAGGATAGTGAGACTGTTGATTGTTAAGTTAATAAAGTGATACAGTTCTTCATTATTCTGCCTTCTTCATTATTCTGCCTTCTAAGTGATCTGCTCATTTACTTATACCTTTTATCTTTAACTTCGTTTACTAGTGGCTTCATCTACTCTTTAATGTAACGAACTAACATTCAATAATCTGCAAAACTCAAACCACTCTGCCTACAATACATAATTTCTTTTTTTATACCTCATTATATTTTATCTATCTTTTCAACCCATTCGCTAACTTTTCATATTACTCAATTCCTTGAAAATCAAATAACCCAGGAGACCTAGAACTTGACTTAAATCATTTGTAGACCAAATTAGTACCTCCATTGCCTGTAAATTATGAAATAATACTGATTTTAATACGGGAGAAGCTTATAATTTTCTGAGATACAAACTTCAACGTCAAACATCCTCAGAGGCTGCCATATCTCATATATAGCTATTGACTCGCATATATTTCTCTACCTCCAGATATGCTGAAATCAGCTTTTCCTTTTACTCTCAAACTGTTTACACAACTTTTTAAAACTTGCCATTCATTTACACATCATTCTTCTAAAGTCAATTCACTATACACCTCCTGAAGTGTATTTAGCAATTTTATTGTTCTATAATATTTGGTTACTTCTATCATCACATCTTTATGTTAAAGAAAGTCTATTTATCTTGTCTATTGTATTGAGACCCAACACTTTCTGTTCAGCCACTCATTCATGTATTTACCCTTCTAGCCAAGTAGCTTATTCGTAACTCAATCAATTACTCGCATGATAAATTCTGCTCTACCAATTACATTTTTGTCTTCAGATTCTTCACAGTCATCTTATTTCCCATCACATTTGCATCAATCCAACACTAGTCATCTGCGTTGTCAGTGCTCCATTTACTTGGCTTACTCAAGACTGCACCTTATGCTATCTGCGTACCTTCACTAAACATTTAATTTCTTACTTATTCTCTAACTGCTATCATTGAATCTTTCTTCTTGTCTAAAATCCCTCCTTGCAGATAAAGTGGATCCAGCCTTGAATGATGTTATTCCTGTACTACTCTCTAACTCATTTTACATGAAATTTTCATACTGTGTCTAATCTCCTTTCAAAATCGTTTATAAAACGTACATATATAGCTTCATCATGAGTTACTTTTCTACAGCGGAAATTACC
>NC_089799.1:21787427-21804927 GCF_040412425.1 Macrobrachium rosenbergii
ATCTAAGAAACACTCTAACTCTTCCGAATTATGCATTCTTTTCACCAAACTATAATCCCTCTTTTTCGTATAAAACGAAAACATCTTAAGAAACTCATCTGAAGTTTTCTTTTAAACCTTGTCATCGCATCTTCATGTTTCCATATTTCTCACCTTTACGCCATATACTCGTATACTATACAGTCAGTTAATCCTCGCATCTTCTAACTTTTATCTCTCGTTTTCATTTAACATCAACTCTTTATTCTGAAATCTAGAACCCATTCATACTCCTAGGCTTCCACAGTAATACATTTTATACTACAAATTGTTAACCATTATTCTTTCATATAACGTCAGCTTGCTCCTATTGCCTTTCTATTTTATGTTCCTATGATGACTATAAGTATTGAAATAATATACAACTCTTTTGCTTCAAGATGATACTCGGAACATTATTCCATCACATCTAATGGAATTTGCAAAGCCCAATAGAAGAGTAATTTTTAAGACCTTTATGAATAAAAGCTTTAAACCTCCTGGTCGAATATTATAAAAATATTCATGTTTTTCCTTATTCTCTACTACACAATACCTGGCATGGATAATAAAAAGGTATACAGCATTTGAAAGGCAACAGATAACCAATGCGTTGCGAATGAAATTCATATATACCTATTACTTTTGTGGATGCATAAATTTTACCACAAAATATAAAATTTTTATTTTGGCTGGCTGCAACGCATTGCTTTGACGTTCCATTTTGGTAGAGTTCTTTTATGTTCACAGTATGATAAAGAATCACCATTCCGCTTTGGAAGAAAAAGGAAAACAACATCATATCAAGACAACTTACTTTACACAGAATGATTAAAAATATATAAATATATACTAGTAAGCCAAAACGCATCGAAGCACCACTAATTAATGTCTTGGCATCATTTCCCTTTTACTTTACTGGCCAATAGCTCCATACATACACATACACACACACATGCACACACACAAACACACAAAAACTGCTATTCATCAAAGAGTATTTCATCTTATTTTGTAGAGAGCAGAAATTTTGAACATAAAAATCATGTCATTCTAACAAATACTTCTGTACAATATATCATTCAAAAATATTTTTATCTAGATTAGCTTCTTATTGCTGATGTTTTCATTCTTTGCAATGTTGCCAGTGAGCTTAGTGCTTGTGATGCCAGAAAAACAACCCGATAATTATTTAGTTAATTCATTCTATGTAAACTGTGGAGAATCAGAGGAATTTATTCCTGGTAATAGAAAGTCATTTCTCGCAATAATGTGGTTCGGATTTCACAATAAGCTGTAGATCCCGTTGCTAGGTAACCAATTGGTTCTTAGCCACGTAAAATAAATCTAATCCTTCGGGCCAGCCCTAGGAGAACTGTTAATCAGCTCAGTGGTCTGGTTAAACTAAGGCATACTCTATGTAAACTATGCAGCTACGCAGGATTATCTGACTTGAAAACAATACCAAATCCAGTATCTTGGCATGAAATATAGCTTCGTAGAAACTGGTCAAAGAATGATACCGAAAAATTATGGTCCTGGCAGAAATAAATCACCATGGTCTGAATCTCGATAAATTTTGCGTGATATTCATAACTCACCTCCGACCATTTCACATTCAATATTTTTCGGCTTCATAGCAATTCAGTACCGATCATTTTTACAGTTCTCTTACATTTAGTTTTACCAGCAATTCAAGATACATAGACGACATAAATATTGCTGCTCTCCATAATTTTACTTTCACAGAAACTACAAATATGACAGCTCTTATTGCTTAGGTTCTCTCCAGAAAAAATATCACTACTCTAGAATTTAAAAAAAAATGGAAGCTCAATAAACAGGTAGAGTTTTAAAGTTTATATCAGAAATTTGTTAAAGGATTG
This sequence comes from Macrobrachium rosenbergii, assembly GCF_040412425.1. Classification (NCBI taxonomy): domain Eukaryota; kingdom Metazoa; phylum Arthropoda; class Malacostraca; order Decapoda; family Palaemonidae; genus Macrobrachium; species Macrobrachium rosenbergii. The sequence goes on from NC_089799.1 coordinate 21,789,332, forward strand.
TGGTGACTCATGTGTTTATTATATAGCAGAAGGTAAAGTAATAAAAAAAAGATATTGTCTTAATAATTGGCATAATGTAAAGAGTTGGTGTGAAGTAAATAATATGATATTCAAAATCAAATGCAGGGATAAACATGCAAACAAGCTGTCCAATGAATCGTAACTTGATATAAGCATCCAGAGAGAATGAAAGATCAAGGATAATTTTACAAGAGAGAGAGAGAGAGAGAGAGAGAGAGAGAGAGAGAGAGAGAGAGAGAGAGAGAGAGAGGATATCAATAAACTATACGCTTAAGTAAATAAAATACTATAGAACTAGTATTGAACGCACGGGGCCGAAAGCGAGAGCCTTAGAATGGAATATACAGCTTAGACCAAAGGCCATTCAGAGCGGAAAAGGAAGTTGAGAGTAGGTAAGTCTGAAAAGTGTAACAGGCGGAAAACCTTGCAGTTGCACTTTGAAATAATTGTTGGGAGAGGGTGGATAGCAAGATGGAAGAAAGATGATATGAATGGAGGTAAAGGAATAAAAGGGCTTGCAGCTAGGGGCCGAAGGGACGCTGCCAAGAACCTTTAGTATTGCCTGCAGTGCACGCCGTGAGGCACTAGCCCCCTACGAGGGAGAGCCTTAGAGAGACAAACTTTCGGACGACCGTTATATTACAAGCCCAGGTGGAGACTGAAAGGATGATATGATCCAGAAAGACGCCAAAGAAGCGTGGAGATACAAATTATTTTCACAGTTAACTTCATTTTTTAACCTACTGAAGCTGTAAAGAAGGCTCTGAGGGTAACTGCAGTTTAAAAGTCCCTGTTTGTTATTAAGCAATTATTATGCACTACTTAAGCATCAGGAGGAGATCTGCATTTAATGCGCACCAATGCGAGTTTCAAAAACAGTGTTTTCTTCGTCATTGCAAATAAACTTCATTTTCTATTTTTCTTGAATTTCCTTGAACGAGTATGCACATATCCATTGAAATACGCTTAATATGAAAATCCCGTACAATGCGTGTTGTGGAAAATTACTCTAAGACCTCAACGCTTGAAAGATAATTTATTTACTGTGCATGGTATGTAAATGTTTTTCTCCTATGTTTATTGCAATATATTTTGTTCAAGGAAAATTGAGCGAAATGGTTACTGATACGAGTAACCATTATCGTTTCAAGTACATCTAGATGGTTGTTACGCAATAAATCCTTATGAAATTACAAAAAAAAAAAAAAAACTACAAAGTTCAAAACTGCTCTATGATTTTTGGTATATTAATATGTGCTAAATTATTATAATAACCACTTTATTACCATATTTACCCTTTGATTGTCATGGATTAACTTTCTCACTTTAATTTTCCTACGTAATGTATAAATTTCAGCTTTACAAAACCTGCCCCTAGAAAAATTTAAAAATAAAATTTGCGATCAAATGGAACTAATAGGATGTCGTTGAAAAGGTTGAAAATATGACATTATTTTTACTGGCAAAAAAAGCTCTTAAAGACAACAATTATTGACGTTCCCCAAAATTTCATATACCCGGGAAGTGTTTTCCCGAGATGTAACCGAGTACGGAACCTTTCCCTGAAAAAAGCGGAATGCCATATCTTAAAAACTAACCATAGAATTTTCTTGAAAATAATCTCATTATGTTCCCCACACCTGTTTCCCACATCCAAATTATCTTAAAGATACTGATCTAACCTAACCTAACCCAAGCTAACCTAACCTAACCAAACTAACCAAACTAACCTAACATAGGGGCATGGCAAAAAAAAAAAAAAAAACAAACCGGGGCTGGTGCGATACTAGCATACATCTCGGGAATTTGCACCCGGGAAGCCGTGAAGGCTCATATAAATATTTTAATATAACATATGACAACAGCTTTAGAAATAGACATAAACTATTCAAGTGCACGACTTAAACCGTGTGAGACTGTAAGCTTACCAAAGCCTGGAATAAAGTCCTAACCATAGTCATATCCACTTTTAAAAAATGTGTTTAAAAGAAGTGTGATATAAAAGCACCGAGGGCATCATGCATAAGTATGACTTTGGTCATACTAATGTCATATTTCAGTCCCTGAGTCTTTATTACACATCATGATACAAAACCCAATAATAGAAAAAAATAAAAGTGAAATGATCTCCAGTTTCCCTGAAAAGTGGAAAAATGGGACATATGTAAAACAAGAAACTAACAAACAACAAATTAGAAAATTCGAGGTGATGAATTAGATATTTGCTTTCAGTAGATTTGAATGCACATCCTAAATTTACACAAAACCGCATAAAGTGAAAAACCAAAATTCAAATTACAGACATCCACACACACACATACACACACACACACACACACACACACACACACACATATATATATATATATATATATATATATATATATATATATATATATATATATATATATATATATATATATATATATATATATATATATATATATATATATATATATATATATATATATATATATATATATATATATACGTGCCAATATCCGTGTCAGGTAAAGGAGCATTACCACGGCGAAATCCTCCCCAATTATCAGGGCAGTCGCTGTTACTGGTAAATTAAGCTGGCTTTGCGCAACCTCCGTCGATTGGGATTAGCGAACCTGAATACCTCCTCCACTTGTCAGTCAAGTGTTAGCTCCCGATAATAAGACAAACAGAGGAGCCAGAGAAGAATTTCCTAGGTGGGATAGAACGCTGTATTCAGTATGTTTTGATGCTGCTATTTACATTATTGCCAAATAATACTGGAGAAGAGTAAATAGAAACGAAAGAGCTGAATCGAGAATCTTAACAACAAGACTCATTAGAAAAATAATGAAGGAAATTCCACAATGGTTGAGAGATTACTGGTTTTCTGTATTTCAGCATAGTAAGAGCGGTAAATCCCAGCTCTTTCAATTAATTTAAAATCTGAATATCCTTAATATGAGTCGGAATATTCTGAACTGTAACATGATGCTTTCATCGTTTTGATGAATTTAATGGTTGCTGTAACCTAAGATAAAGATATCAGTACAGGAAATCCATTCCTGCAGATAACATACGCCTGTCTGAATGCACTACAGCCTGCACTGATTAAGCCACAGCGAATGCCCCACTTTGGGAAAAAAATCACTATAATTATAATCCCCAGATTTTTTCTGGTGGGGAATTAAATATCTAAAATAAAGAAAGTAACTGAAGAGTTCAGTTACAGTGATTTGAGAGCTGGGAAACGATTTATAAAACTGACTTCCGATGACCTCAGAAACTGAACTCAGCCGGAAGAAACTGGAGTGGTATTTTTGATAGATAATATCTCAAAATTTAATCACCTCAAGATTATTTCATTTTCAAAATTGTGGCAAAGAACTGTGAATTTTTTTAATTTATCTTCTTTTTTATCTTTTATCTGTTTTAGAGACTGAAAATGGCGTTTTCATTAATATCAGTCATGGTTCCAAATGATTTAGAATGTACGAATATATAAGTTTTAATTATAAACAGTATTCAGTTTCAACACATGTAAAGTTTTTTTTTTCGGCGTCTCAGAGCAGAGCACAGCACTATATTTATTTATCATGCACAAAGGACTGCCAAAGAGAGAGCAAAGACCCTTACTAATCTTACGATGTTCGTTTCCTAAACGAATTTTACCTCGGATCGGTTTCCAATAGAGATTTACAAACGCCATCTGGCGTTTTCTTTCGATAAAACACCGATAACTGATAGAGAGTCGGAAACTGCACAATCCATCTTCGTCGAGTTGAGCGGAGCAAAGAAGCAGCACAAATCCAGCGGACTTTGTGATGGATCTGTTGAAATACTTCGATGTGGGTGAAGTCATATGACAGTTCGACCCCTTGGTGGTTAAATGCGCAAAAGGTACTTCATAGATATAACGCGAGAGATCCTCAAGTTTTCGATCGTACTACCACTTTCCTGTTGGTTGATTTATCCTCTCTTGTTTATTAATACTCTCCAAACTAAGGCTACACTGTTCGCCTATTTCTTACGGTTAGAAGAAGTACTTTTATTTTATTCGACGTATATTCCTATGAAACCGTTTTAGTTATTTTAGTAATAAGGTTATAATTAGTGAAGGAAGATAGAATTTATTTTTAGCAATACGATTTTTCTAATTATCAGAATGGCTGTCATCTGTCCAATTTCACGTCAAACTTACACTGCCAAAATATATGCAACTATATTGAATCACTCTGTAAAGATTTCGTTAAATTACAGTGGAAAATCTATATTTAAAAAACCGAATCATGGTGAAATACGAATTTCAAAAGAATCGTTTGTTCCATATATACTATAGTGTTGAACCATTTCATGTTTTTGCAATAAACAACATGTCCACTCAGCAAGAGGAAAAGAAAGTATTTGTCCAAAGTAATCTAATAAGAATTTAGCGAGATATTTTCCTTTCAAAGTAATTTGGTAAAATTGAAGCCCTCCATCGAATGAGATTATGTATATCTGCCAATCCTAAGTAGATTTTCCATTTCTCTCCATCCCTGTGAAAGCAGGATTTTGTGCTTTAAGATTCAGTAAGCTGCATTTGCTTCTAATTACATTTACGGATTACATTCCCCAAATCCCCGCCATTAAACTCGGTCCTACGAGAGAGAGGTGATTAGTTTATTTCACGTGTACCTACTCACTTCAATATTCTGCAAGTTGAGCAAATTTCATGAGAAAAGACTAAATATGTTATCACACTACTTTTGATGTTTATTCCTTCATTTTTTCAGACGCCTTACAAACAAATAAAAATAGAAAATAGGAACATGGAAGGACGATTTCTCTTTCCTGGGTAAAGTTTCACTTTATTGGCAATCGCAGTGCGTATGAAAGTTATAACTGAAATCCGAAAAAGACAGGGCAAAAGCCAAGGAAATCAAAGGAATATATTCTCGCCGTCTTTGGAAATCCATGCATATTTATAGGATTTACATTTTGACTAGTCTGAATATATACAAAGTGAATAGAATGTATTCCTCACCTATCAACATTTATCTTTTATCATCTTCAGCGTCCTGCATGTATAAGTTACATGAAGTTTATTTTTTGACCTGGAATTTTCACATTTTATTAGATTTAGTTTATGAGACATATTTAGGTTTGCATCTTAACTGCTCTAAATATACACAAGGTAAATAGTATAACATTCTTCACCTATAAACATTTATCTTTTATCATCTTCAGTGTCCTGCATGTGTAAGTTACATGAAGTTTATTTTTTGACCTGGAATTTTCACATTTTATTAGATTTAGTTTATGAGATATATTTAGGTTTGCATCCTAACTGTTCTAAATATACACAAGGTAAATAGTATAATATTCCTCACCTATAAACATTTATCTTTTATCATCTTCAGTGTATAAGTTACATGAAGTTTATTTTTTTACCTGGAATTTTCACATTTTATTAGGTTTAGTTTATGAGTTATGTTTAGGTTTGCATCTTAACTGCTCTAAATATATACCAGGTAAATAGTATAATATTCCTCACCTATAAACATTTATCTTTTATCATCTTCAGTGTATAAGTTACATGAAGTTTATTTTTTGACCTGGAATTTTCACATTTTATTAGATTTAGTTTATGAGTTATGTTTAGGTTTGCATCTTAACTGTTCTAAATATATACCAGGTAAATAGTATAATATTCCTCACCTATAAACACTTATCTTTTATCATCTTCTGTGACCTGCATGTATAAGCTACGTGAAAGCTATTTTTTAACTTGTAATCTTCACATTTTATTAGATTTAGTTGACAAAAAGATACATTTAGGTTTAAGTTTCCTTTACCAAATATACTTATGGAGACAGTCTGCTGAATATCAGAGGTAGTTAAGAGAACTAATTTTGAAAATCTTGAAGTTTTGATAGACTGCAAAGGGAAAATAGATGAAAAATTGTCCAAGGTAAAAGACACGAAGTTGAAAGAATATATGAAGAGTATGCAAAATTCCAGGATGTTGTCCTTGAATCAGCAGTTATCATTTTGTAAATTTCGGTTGATAGGAACAGGGATACCAACAATGAGTTTTGGGGCAAGGAAATGAGACGTTTATTGGGGGAAAAATGAAGTTGATTGGAGATACATTTATCAGAGCAAGGAATGATCGTGTACTCATACAAGTAGATCGGTGAGATGGATAAGGATAAAGTAAGAAGAAGAAAAATTAAGCTTATATTTAAAAAAACAATGAAGTGTTCAATAATATTACTGGGAGAAAGTTGCTTTGTGAGTGACTGAACGTAGAGAAAAAAGTTAGCGAGCAAGAAGGTTTTAGGATAACAGGTTTAAATGGATAGATCCTGTTTGAAAACACTATATTCTGGGTCGGTGGAGTCAGTCTTTCAAGGGTTATTTGTTTAACGTAGCAAAATAAAATTGAGTCAATACAGACTGACGCAAGAGTGGAAAATACTTGTGGAAGGATCATTATGTTAAAGCCAATTCATGAATAGACTCGTGCATAGAACCAGGCCTAGTACGCTATTGCTGTTTTCTCGGCCTTTGCAGTAAATCCCACCTTCGTATGGAATTCGAATCCATTCTTAAACTGACCTCATACATACGTTTGTAGTATCCTGCCATATACGTTTTCATTCTGCACGTGTACAAAATACAGATCATATATTTAATACATACATATATATATATATATATATATATATATATTATATATATATATATATATATATATATATATATATATATATATATATATATGTATATATATGTGTGTGTGTATATAGTATATTATAAATATATATATATATATATATATATATATATATATATATATATATATATATATATATATATATATATATATATATATATACATAATATTTTCCTTGAATATCCAACTTCACTAAATATTTCTCTCGACGAAATAATAAATCTTAAACTCACGTTCATGCAATTTAATACTGAACTAGCAACTTATTTCTGTACCTGTTTTTCAAAAACACTTCAAATTGAAGATATTGCAATTAATTTAACTTTAGCCAAAGGATTTGAATACGGTCTCTCCTGCAGTAAAGAATATTATACACTATATTTTGCATAATGAATGAAATACATTAAACTTTTAATATGTAGAATTACAGTACATCCCACCATATCAGAGACTTAAAAGCGCCCATGAATTATCCAAGTCTTTCTGGAATCTCTAAAACGTTCGTTAAAGATTCATTTGGAGTTCCTGAATAATTAATACTAACGATGAATAATGAAATGTTTTATATTCTTATTCATGTAGGGAGGAGCACCTATTTTGACCCAAACCGTGAAATAAACATGACCTCGGCTTCACGTTAAGTATATTTCTCTTGAGGTATTTAGAAATTTAAGCCACTTCTTTTCTGTTGATGCAAAATTTTATATATATATATATATATATATATATATATATATATATATATATATATATATATATATATATATATATATATATATATATATATATATATATATATATATATATATCTGTATATATATAACTTCTTTTTTTCGGTGTTTTGATAAAATACCTAATGGAATTTCCCAAAAACTGATAAAACTTTAATTTGTTACAGATCCACCTTTGTTTTAATATGGAGAGAGAGAGAGAGAGAGAGAGAGAGAGAGAGAGAGAGAGAGAGAGAGAGAGAGAGAGAGAGAGAGAGTAGAATAAAACATTTTAGATAATCTAAAACTGAAATTTTCCATTTTTTGCTTTTAAATCTGTTCTAAGTATTTCAGGTTATCTTCGAATGGCTGCATTTTTTTAATGAAGAAATGAGTACTATTAAAAATTGAACTTACATGAAAGATAGATTTGATAGTCAGAGAAACATCATATCTTCCTTCATCTCTGGCTTACTTTATAGTAAAAATGAACTTTGATTCCTTTACGTCCAGTAAAAGTACAAAAAATATGAGTTATAAACTATCGAAGTTATAAACTAAGCGGTTGATAACTAGCTTAACATATGTAAATTCTAGTACATGTGAACTAATTATGGTAATTTTCAGTGAGAAGACCATAGATATGTTAATTCTTCGTTTAAGTTCACTGGTTGCCGTTTATTTTTAAACATATGACGGATGCTGTGGACTCACAGCACGATTCTGAATTTTAAAGCTTTCGTGCGTTCAGCAATACTTCGAATTCTAACCTAAATATCCATTTTAATGTTATTCTTCCATTAACAAATGAGAGGTATATTTTTAATAGTAAGATTTGTGAGAGGCAGCTATTATTTTTTCTCATCTCAAAATTTCGAAAAAAACATTCTCCCAATTTTCCTGTGTCTGTTTTATGCCGACGCGTTCTCGTAACTTGCACTATACATTACGCGGCGTTACTATTTTTAACTCGATTCTAATAAATTAGCCCTCGGCCACTTTACCTGGTCGTTTGATGGGATCCAAACTATTTTTGGTGGCAATAACCATTTGTTTATTTGATATTCAGTGGCGTGGAAAAGGCCAAGTTAGTTACAGCTGAATAACTCTGTGCTCTACGGCCATGTTTACCAAAGCTTTGGGGGATTCGGTTAATCCAGATTTTCCAAGATATTTTCTAGTAATAACACTAGTGGTGGGTTTTCCATTTAATAATGTTTGTTTTACTTAACAAATTGATTTTTTGATTGGGAGTTTTATATGATCAATAACTCTTCATACATGAAGGTAAATGAAATTTAACACATCATTCGGAGTTAAGCTTAAAAGTCGTACATTTGTTTTTCGAGGCTTTTTTCTTTCACTGTCACTTCTTAGCGAACATATTGATTCTTACTCTTGAAAGTAAATTGCATTTACTTTCATGAGCATCTTTATAAATAGCGCTATAAAATTATATATATATATATATATATATATATATATATATATATATATATATATATATATATATATATATATATATATATATATATATATGTATATATATATATATATATATATATATATATATATATATATATATATATATATATATATATATATATATATATATATATATATATATATATATATATATATATATATATATATATATATATATATATATATATATATATATATGTATATATATATATATATATATATATATATATATATATATATATATATATATATATATCTATACCTATATATGTATATATGTGTGTATGTATATATATATATATATATATATATATATATATATATATATATATATATATATATATATATATATACCTGTATATGTATATATGTGTATATGTATATATATATATATATATATATATATATATATATATATATATATATATATATATATATATATATATATATATATATATACATATATATATATATATATATATATATATATATATATATATATATATATATACCTGTATATATGTATATATGTGTGTATATATATATATATATATATATATATATATATATATATATATATATATATATATATATATATATATATAATTCAGTTATTTTGTTACTAAATACAAAGGCAAGGGATGGTGAGTTTATGCTAAATTTAAAGTGACGTCAAACCTGATAGTTGTCTTGACGGTCATGCTCAAAGGTGACGCAAGAGCAAGACGTCGACCAATGAGTGAACAGGAATTCATGGGTCCTATAAGTCCCATATTTTTGTTAATAATAATTATCTGATATTTTTTCCTTACTCTTCAAATTTTACGGATCATTTTTGTAAAGGAAAAGATTTAGAATTAACGTAAATATACCATAATTATTGAAGATAAATCAAAACTGAAAATATTTGATTAAAGAATTAAATTGAATGAATACGGAATTTCTATATGCATGCATAATTACAAATATGCCATCATTACAAACGGGAACGAAAAATTTATTATTCATTCATTCCTCCATTAATGAAATAGGAGTTCAGATCCCATTAACCGTAATCTAATTATGTTACCACCTGAGCAACAAATTGCAACCATTCATATCATTGCAAAATTAAATATATTTCATACGAGTAGCGTTAAATTGTAAAAGTTCTCTTGCTTAAACTTTTAATACAACAATTTTGTCGTTAATATTATTATTACTAGAGCAGTCGGCCACGAAAAATTGTTATAGAATCTATAAAAAAAATAAGTTAAAATTTCAAGAGGAATCCTTTCTATTCTATAATGTTTTTCGTCAAACACTGAACTGCATAAGCTTTATAACAGAAATAGTATTACTCTTAACTGGAGATCAGATTACAAATTTCGCTCAAGTGAAAAGCATAACTGTTCAGTGAATATTAACTGACAGAATAATAATCACATGATTTATGACAATTTAAAATTTCACGATGTTATACAGAAAATGCTAGTAAACCAGAGGAAAATATTTGAGAAAAAACATTGCGAAATAGAAACGCCCGCACCACACACGCACACACACCCACATTATATTTATAAACATATATACATACATATATATGGACCAAACACTGAGAATGATTATGAATTCAGACAAGGAAAAAAAGCAAATCACAGTAAACTGCCTAAATTCTAAATACTTTAATGACCATTCAAATCCTATCTCCACCCCCAAAATCCCCCGGCCCAATCCGTCAGTGACACATGTCATTCTGGGATACATAAATATCGTTCTAAATCGTTATTTCTCTGTAACGTTCATGTATATATATCACGGTATGATGATTGTTCTAATCTTACAGAGACATGTACCAGTACGAGATATTAGGGCATTGCTCGAAATGGCTTCATCTGAGATCGTTCGCTTAAAGGATATTCCATGGACTATCAGGCCGCATCTTCAACGGGGATCTAAAAGCAAGCGGAAGTTTAATCGTGATCTATATTGTTAATAACTTATGAACATTATTCATTTTACTTATAAGACATTATCTCAGATCTTCAGACTCAAGGTTAAAATCACTTAAGTTACGTATACCATCAACGTTTTGCGTTAGGATGAAATATTTTTATACCACTTCTATTTTTCTGGTTAATTTCAAGTCAGGATGAGTTAATCTGTTACTCGCAACCCATGCGAGAAACTCATGACAAAAACTGGTGTTTATCGTAACAATATGATATTTAACATAGATTACGAAAGAAGACAGAATAAAATTGTTAAATTAAGCACCCCAGTATCACTGAGGTATAACAGCTGTACTGTTAATCTTTTTTTTTCCTTGCGCAAGAGATGGAAGCTCATTTTAATTTCATTTATTTGAAATGAAATAAAGTAATCGAAAGTAATTAATCCAAACCAGGAAATGTGTATAGTATTTCATTTATGATACATATTCCTTGCTTATACGAATTACTCTGAGAAGGATTTCGATACATTTAGATATACCAAGGCCAAGAGAAAGAGACGGTCTGCTCACTTCTCCCCAGATCCCTCATAGAGGCGGAGCTTTGTCTACCTCCTTATTGCGTCAGCAGGTGAATTGCCGTAATGAGCAGGTACCTCTAAGGTACTTCATCGTCTACTTAGTTAACCCGGGTGGGGGGCGACTCCACCCAATTGGGTAGACCTTGTCTCTCTTGGCCTTGAGAATATACTATAAAAGACGCCTACGTAGAAATTAATTAAACGCTGAGTTCGTGAGAGAGAAAGAAGTGTTTTGTGATAATTAGAGAGTCGAAAGCCTTGAGAAAACATCCTTCTGGAACTTAATTCTTTCTGAAATGATTTAATCGCATGTTGTGACATTTACCCAGACACGTGCGTTCTGTTGGACTCATCGGCTTCTGACAGATGGCAGGCTATTGTTCGGTGAGACATGGGATATTCCCATGTACACAACATCGATTACTGTTAAGCCATGAAAATGATACTCACGGTAAATGATGTGAGTTCTCCAGGAAAGAAAGTTTATCTAGTTTTTTTTGTTTTTATTATTATTGCACAAAATTAAACCATGATATACACTGCTCTGAGAAGAAGTAAGTCGACAGCTCCGTTCATTTAATAATAATTTCCGAAGCTTCGTCTATTGCAAAGCAGAAATCACCTCACAATATCTAAACCTCGACAACCGATATTGAGGAATCCGCTTGTACCCTCGAATCCCAGTACTGTGATTCCCGTGGTGTGGAATCAAAGATACGTTGCTCCTGCGTGTGTCTGTGTGTGTCTGTGTGTGTGTATGTGCATGTACGATCCTCTGTAAGCGAATGCACTTGGCTAATTCATTTTTACCTTATTCTTTATATTGCAGCGAAAAAGAATGTTTGTTTTTGACAACACAACAAATCTTTGAACCTTGTTCTCGGTTTTTATTTTTTTTACCTCAAAAAATGTAAGCTTATAAAAAAGGCAGACGATCCTTAAATCAATAGTCTCTGTAAATTTCGTTAAGCAAGGACATACCACGAAATGATGATCGAACTTCTTAGGAAGATTTTTTCTGTTTTAATCATATTTCATCAGACGAGGAGATAACCCGCGCTACCACCCCCCAATCTCTCTCTCTCTCTCTCTCTCTCTCTCTCTCTCTCTCTCTCTCTCTCTCTCTCTCTCTCTCTCTCTCTATTAACCATGTTAGCACACAAAGCCATCTAACCACAGATACCGTTAAAACATCGAAGGAAATTACCCTGTGGTCAATTTTACTTACCTCCCTAATTCAAGTTTTGGTAAGGAACATATTATTTGTCATTTAATTTTCATCTCTCGTTTCTTCAAATAAATTAAATTCTCCTTCATGTTTTTTTTATTATTTCCCCTGATCCAAGTTAACACTTTTTGGTGGGATAAGACTCATGAATCATCTTTGATATTTTGCAGAAGGTATCAATATCTTTGGTTTCCCGTATAATAAGATATGTATGTTTAGCACCAAGTATCATTAATTCTGTTGTTATTAAATATTCTGTTATTAGTCTATCAAATTTCAAACAAACATTCTAAACATGGCTATGAGTTTCCTATAATGTCGTTGAAACAAAAAATAACTTTATCTGAAATTTCATTAGATTAGTTTAATCAAGAAAGCCCCCGTTAACTTTGAAGGAAAAGCGGGAAATTCTTATAAATCAGTTATTTACTCAATATTTTACTGTTTCGATTGGGAACGTTATTCCCTACGAAAAGGAAATGAGAAACAATATCACATTTGAGTTTAAAGAAATAGAAATTTCGACTACTCAATAAAATATAAAAATTTCAGTGTAAACATGTTTCTTTGCTTCACCATCGGTAACAGCAAAGAACCATCGTCTCCATGCTGTCTCTCAGGAAACAAAACAAATTAGGAAGACTCCCAGAGGAAAACAGAGACATTCTCTTTTATACGACTGCTTTGCCAATAGACCGTAAACAACAAATCCACTTAAGTTTGATCTCAGAGCAAAAGGAGCTTTTGATCTTTATGCCTCATCTTTAAGAAATACATTCACCGATTTCTTTTTTTTAGATGGTTTTAGTTTTCAGTAAAATAAAACTATTGTGCCGGCTTTGTCTGTCCGTCCACACTTTTTCTGTACGCCGTCAGATCTTAAAAACTACTGAGGCCAGAGGGCTGCAAATTGGTATATTGATCATCCGCCCTCCAATCATCAAACATACCAAATTGCAGCCCTCCAGCCTCAGTAATTTTGATTTTATTTAAGGTTGAAGTTAGCCATGACTAGCAACGGTATAGGACTGGCCACCACCAGGCCGTGATTAAAGATTCATGGGCCGCGGGTCATACAGCATTATACTGAAACCACCTAAAGATAGATATTATTATACGCTGTACAGAAAACTCGACTGCGCCGAAGAAACTTCGGGGCCTTTTTTACTTGTTTATTTGCCGTGATTGCTTATGCCCTGTTTATTATATTATATCATTTATAGAATCGGAAAGTCACAGATATTTATCTCTCTATGCGGAAAGTTAACCATTTTAAATAATCTACAAATAGACACACTATTTTCTGTTGATTTATTTATTTATTTATTTATTTATTTATTTATTTATTTACTGGCGAGTTACATGGAATTTAAGAATGCTTAAGGTATTTATTGAAAAAAAGATACAACAGCGTAACTTTTCATAATATTCAGTATGTAATACAACATTTTGGAATGACGCTCATAGTTTTTCAGTTCTCAAAATCTCGTTTTCGTAATTTTTTTTTTTTTTTTTTGTGTAACTAATATTTGAGAAGTACGTTCTTGATCTTCGAATTGTTCATTATATGTGTTCCAATATTGGAGATGGGATGAAGAGAAAAATAATATGACCCCTAGAGAAAGAGATTAATTATTGAAATTATTTTTTTTATATTTATCTCTCCCCTATTCAGTTTATAAAGGCACATCAATATTACATTCACCGTTTTTTTATGGTTTACTGAATCCTGTTTATATCGAAAAAGATAAAGTACCACTTTGATGGTTAACGTTAATATTCAATATAGAATTGAAATGAATTGAATTGAATTGAATTGAACTGAATATAGAATTTAGGTCAAAGGCCCAGCACTGGGACCTATGAGGTCATTCAGCGCTGAAACGGAAATTGACAGTAAAAGGTTTGAAAGGCGTAACAGGAAGAAAACCTCGTAGTTGTATTATGAATCAATTGTTAGGAGAGGGTGGAGAGTAAGATGGAAGAAAGAGAATATGAGAGGAGGTACAGTAAAAGGAACGAAAGGGGTTGCAGTTAGGTGCCGAAGGCGCGCTGCAAAGAACCTTGAGTAATGCCTACAGTGCACCGCACGAGGTGCGCTGACAGCACTAGCCCCCTACGGGAGTATTCAATAAAGGGTCTTGAGGAGTGCTCGTCTTTACACTACATCCACTGTAATCATGAACTAACAACTCAGCATTTTATGTTTATTACTACTGTGACACGGAAGTTTTTAATCCTAAAACCATTTTCTTTTATTTATTAACTTATTATTTTACTCACCCTTTACTTTTTCACATCTAAAAATTATTAGTAATGTGACATTAAGATTATTAATTCCAAAATTATTTCCTTTTACTTCTTACCATTCATTCCTATCAGCTCTAAAAACTATTCTTCCTATAAAATTGAACTTACTAATTCCAAAACCATTTCCTTTTACTCATTAACCTACTTTTGTCTTATCCATTTTATTCAGATATAAGAATTATCAGAAATTAATTTTTTAAAAATATGAGACTCCTTCTTTAACCTCGATTTCATAGTCCCTTTTATCCTGTCAAAATAGGCAGACAAAAAAAAATTACTACATGCAAGCAGTAACGTGACTGAATGCAACTGCCATTCGTGTATCTCCGTCTATCCCCTCAGAAAACGCGTCTTCAGTCAAAAGCTTTTTTCGTCATTCTCTGAATTCTTATCAAAGAAACTGCTCATTACAGTAATGGATGCAAATCCTAAACTGCTGCTGTCGAAGGAACGTTATCGGAAACCATGACACTGGTAATTCTGGCTTCCTGTGGGACCGCTGGGTCTCTGCTCCATACAAGAAGTTGGGATTGCTAATAAAAAAAAAGTCATAGACTAATGTGTATTTACGATATTGAAATGTCTGGGTACTCAATATGTATATATAGTGCTCTTGCACGCATAGATG
>NC_089799.1:21809927-21879927 GCF_040412425.1 Macrobrachium rosenbergii
ATAATGCTTTTCTTATGATTCTTAAAAATTTTAACAAAATTGCCCCTTTCAGAAGAAATTCAGCATCCACAACCTTATCTATGATAATAGTAATGTTGCTGTAAATTATAAAGCGTGGGAAACAATCAGGCGAATAATGTTATTACCAAGAGGTAGATGATAATGTAACCATACATATAGTGAGACCGTTCCTCATTGTTCTGTGTTTAACTGAGATGCAATATGTAACTATGAGAGCTCTCTCTCTCTCTCTCTCCCCCTCTCTGTGTATGTATATATATATATATATATATATATATATATATATATATATATATATATATATATATATATATATATATATTTATATATATATATATATATATATATATATATGTGTGTGTGTGTGTGTGTGTGTGTGTATATATATATATATATATATATATATATATATATATATATATATATATATATATATATATATATATATATATAATCGTCTATCTGTCATTCTATCTGTCAGCTTGTTTTTTTTTATAAAATACTAACTACCGCTCTATGTTGTCTAAAACATTTTGTTGTACTTTTAGCAACACAAATGACTGGTCTAAATTCTTTTCACCTCCACACGCGGAGATTAAAGCGGATATTTGCTAACGCACTATGGACTCAGCCAAGATAAATGCTTTGCACTCAGTTTTCGTTTGCCTTTCATAACTCAGTCTAGATCCTCTTGTAATAAAAGACAAACCAAAAACAAAACGTAAAAACGAACGAAGACAAAAAAAATAAAATTCAATTCCATCCAGCAATATTTTTGGATTTCCTGCTACAGTTTCTCAACTTCTATTGAACTGGACATCCATGACAGCATTTCTTTCTGTTTCAGAAGCTAGCGTTACTCTTACCTTTTCCCTCTATCGTTTTTTGTAAGTATTTTTTTTTTATCATAATCCCAAAGATCACTCTGCAACTAGGCTACCTCATGACTTACAAATAATTCGTCTAGGTTTTTAAGCATATGTCCAAGAAATGTATTAGGAAAAAAAACTATACGGGTTACGAACGTGGTAATATGGGACTATTTGTTTTGTTGTATACTAGAATGAATTTATATAACACTTGTTACACAACAATTTATATGAATGGTATTTTATTTTTTTACGTAGATGTCAAATCTGGAATATTCTCAACTTAATGTTCATAGTTAGTTATTCTAGAGTATATTTACCCAGTAGAAAGTAGTCATGAAGAAGCTGCTAAACTTCAGAGATATTTACCTTTCATAAACACAAACACGCATGAAAATTAATCTTTGAAAAAGGACCATATTGCATTAAATATAACTTTTAGAAGTACTCTTAACGTATTTAATTAAACAGAATGCCCTGAAGACTTAGCTTAATCTTATTAATCATATTCTTAACTGAGCAATGTGTTTTTTTCTGAATATTATTCTGAACAGTCCTTTCATCTGCTTTCCAGAAACAAAATTTAGTGCATAAAATACCAAACTGACATGAATCGAGGAATCAACAAAACGTTTTTATTTAAAGTTAATGGAATTTGGTAGGCCTTATATATATATATATATATATATATATATATATATATATATATATATATATATATATATATATATATATATATATAAGGCCTACTAAATTCCATTAACTTTAAATAAAACGTTCTGTTGATTCCTTGATTCATGTCAGTTTGGTATTTTATGCACTAAATCTTGTTGCTGGAAAGCAGATGAAAGGACTGTTCAGAATAATATTCAGAAAAACACATTGCTCAGTTAAAAATATATATATAAAGTTAATAGAAATTATTAGGCAATGTGTATATATATATATATATATATATATATATATATATATATATATATATATATATATATATATATATATATATATATATATATATTTATATATATTAACTTTATCACATACACAATTGTTCTGTGCATTAGTAGAATTACTAAAAGGACCTCATTCAAACTGGATGGTATCTAACGGAGTTTTTTGTTCCACGTAAACTTGAATGAATTCTAAAATTATTCACGTGTTTTCATAGCTCTCTCCTTAAATGTTTGCATAAATCTTCATGGTGACAGAATTAATTGAATTAACTCTGACCTCAGCATAATAACATAGAGGGAGGGTTCTGCCTAGACGAATGAGCCAGGGTTGTCTAAACTTTATCACTGGAGACGAAAGTAGCAATTAGATAGTTTTGGCTTCGGAACTGATGATTCGGACGCTAACTTTGATAAAAGTTTAATTGGTTTTCGATTCCCGAAAGTAAAAGAAATTAGCATTCTGCATATATCATCCATTTGTATGCTTTATACCAATTTTCATTTACTGAGTATTCTTGTTTTATACTCTGATTGCCCAGTTTCATAGTGATTAATGTAAATAGGAAATTACTGAAGCTGTTGTTAGAGGGAGAATGTTGTTTTTGCCACTGTATTTGTGGGAAACAACAACAACAGACATTTGGGAAGGTTGTCAACCTACTCCCATCGGTGCCGCCAACATTCGCTTAACATTTCAGTGTCTAACTATTTATTACATTAGAATTTATTTTCTGCCGCCTTTGCATAAGTTAATGTAAATGAAAAATCATGACGGAAGACGATCCTATTTAATTGAACCATATGTTCATTTTGAGTGCCCATTCCTAATAATTATTATCCAGCTGATAATTCCGTTCGGATCTCTGTTTAGTTAAGATTGCTTGTTATGGTAATAGTCACGATTTACGATTCTTTCCATTTACTTTTAAATGACGATAGACGAAAAATCCTAGTTGGCTACTCAATGTAGCTATGGCGGGATGAGTTACCCCCTAAAAAAATGGAGGTAATAAATAACAGGACAAAAAAAAAAGACAGAAAAACAGACAAGTCTTCCATGTAGGAAGGGTCAAAGGGAGGGGGAAAAAGGATTTTGGACTGTTACTCTCCACAGAGTATATAAGGGTCCAGAGGTTCGCCAGTTAACACGTAGTTGTTTTTACGTTCTTTGTTTTTGCAAATTCATGGTGAAACCACATACCGCAGTAAGGCGTGGCTAAAGTGTCAGGTGAATAACTGCTTCATGCCGACTCCTTTCAAATGAATATTTAGCTTCACGAAATATATGCCTCATTCTCCTTCCTGGAATACGCTTAATTAATTAAAACATCCTGTATTGAATATCATCAAGTGAATAAATGATGCCATCATAACGTGCAGTTCCTCCTCATTTGATGTCATGCGTTGGAAATCTCGTTCACTGTGCACAATAAGACGATGGGCTGGCGCAAACAACGCTAGTTTTTATTCAACAACTGTCTTCTGATGAATTCAAAATTCTGTATTATGCCATTCAATGATTTGTCAGGATTGAAGAGCTTCCAAGACGAGCAATAATTAAGCTGTATTACGTAGTTTGCTTATTGTAGTCCTGCACATAGAAAACGAAACCTTTGAAAAAAATCCTTATTTCTTTCATCGCACTCTTTTCCTTCGTAACCGTTTCAACCTTGATATCGCAGATAAAGTACTTTCTCGTACGAATTCTGTTTGAAGCTATTTCGAGTTCTAAATCCATAAGGAATCAAGGACTCTGTCTGAAAATATTTCGAGTTCTAAATCCACAAGGAATCAAGGATTCCGTTTGAAACTATTTCGAGTTCCAAATCCACAAGGAATCAAGGACTCCGTTTGAAACTGTTTCGAGTTCTAAATCCACAAGGAACTGAGGAATCTGTCTGAAACTATTTCGAGTTTTAAATCCACAAGGAATCGAGGAATCTGTTTGAAACTATTTCGAGTTCTAAATCCACAACGAATCAAGGAATCTGTTTGAAACTATTTAGAGTTCTAAACCCACAAGGAATCTGTTTGAAACTATTTCGAGTCCCAAATTCCACAAGGAATCAAGGATTCCGTTTGAAACTATTTCGAGTTCTAAATCCAGAACGAATCAAGGACTCCGTTTGAAACTATTTCGAGTTCTAAATCCACAAGGAACTGAGGAATCTGTTTGAAACTATTTCGAGTTCTAAATCCACAAGGAATCGAGGAATCTGTTTGAAACTATTTCGAGTTCTAAATCCATAGGGAATCAAGGAATCTGAAACTATTTAGAGTTTTAAATCCACAACGAATCAAGGAATCTGTTTGAAACTATTTCGAGTTCTAAATCCATAGGGAATCAAGGAATCTGAAACTATTTCGAGTTCTAAATCCACAAGGAATCAAGGAATCTGTTTGAAACTATTTCGAGTTCTAAATCTATAGGGAGTCAAGGAATCTGAAACTATTTCGAGTTCTAAATCCACAAGGAATCAAGGAATCTGTTTGAAACTATTTCGAGTTCTAAATCTATAGGGAATCAAGGAATCTGAAACTATTTAGAGTTTTAAATCCACAAGGAATCAAGGAATCTGTTTGAAACTATTTCGAGTTCTAAATCTATAGGGAATCAAGGAACCTGAAACTATTTCGAGTTCTAAATCCACAAGGAATCAAGGAATCCTACGTTTAAACTCATCATTCGTTCGTTTTGTCTGTAAAAATCCTTGGTTCGGCTTCCACACTCTATTCACGACCATTGTTTTATCCCGAAACTTTGCGCTAAATTCTGAAGTCCAGTCTCTGACTTTTCGCGTTGCTAAAATGAAATTTTTTGGGGTTTTAGCAGCAACAGAATTGCAAGCCATCTCGGTAACAAAGTCCCGTTATTCAGGTGGTTTCGTGGAAGTTCTTGCTCTCACGCTCTTTCCCGGAAGCCTTTATTATGAATTGTGTTCCGTCAAGGATTTAATAAAACTTGAGTTTTCTCTTGCTACCAAGAAGCTTCTTCCAGCTGATTTTAATTAATTTAAAATATGTTGTTTTAGTAAAATGGATATTGTATCAAATAACAGATAGTTTGTCAAAAACTGGACAAGAGGGCCCGTAAAGCTTGTTATAGCATCCAGTTAATGAATCATGACGCCATTCAACGTGACACTTCACCTGAAGTAAGAGCCAACTCGTCCTTACCCGGGGGGTCGGGAGGTCACCTGAAGCAAGACCCGGGGTGTCGGAGGAGAGGGAATTGTTGTGGCCTTGGTAACTACAAAGACAGCTACGTCAAGTGCACTATTATTCGTCGTCAAAACTGACGTCTATGACCAGAGAGAAGAAGAGGCAGTACACAACCTGGCAGATATGTCAAAATTATTTCTTATGTAAGGCCATATGAGTGGGTTCCTATATATATATATATATATATATATATATATATATATATATATATATATATATATATATATATATATACATAAAGCTTAATGACTTCCAGAATTGTACAGTGAATTCATAGGAAGACTAACAGGACCCAATTTTAACACGATGGTTTCTAACGAAAATTTTGTTCTAAAAAGTTACGAGCAATAAAGGAATACCTGTCCCCATCATCCGATAGCAGTAAAATGACCAGGTACGCTATCTTACTGCATTTATATGAGTCTGGGAAGGGAATTAGAGCAATTCTTGATCGGATCCTGTGTGCACACGCGCACACACACACACACACACACACACACACACACACACATATATATATATATATATATATATATATATATATATATATATATATATATATATATATATATATATATATATATATATATATATATATATATATATATATATATATATATATATATATATATATATATATATATATATTTATATATATGCATATATATACAAACGTTTAGCGTAATTTTTAGCGTTTTGATATATTGTAATATTAAAACTTTATTAAACAAACTAATAACCAACAAACTTAAAGATAACAGTATAAGGGAAGAGAACGAATTAAATAAAAGGGAGATGATACGTGTGTCACGTATTTATAATTTTCCAAAAAACATCAGGCCATTATGGTCACTGAAGTTACTCGCTGTTGTCTATCGACATGTTTTCTTTCCCACCAACCGGCAGAATTCAGCACCTCCAAACTCCAATTTGATAAGTTCAGAGTAATTTCGAAGACGATTTCCCTTCCTGCTTGTCCTGCTCACACTCTGTAACTCGCTCCCGGAACAAAGAACAGAATTTGTCTGTCGCGCTGAGAAATGGAAACCTAAATAGAAATGTCAGTTACAGGTCTGTAGAGCAGCTGGCGGGAGACCCGGGAATTTTGTTTCGCGTCAGCATTTCCGCACTAATTGCTGTGTTTCCTTTGAGTTAAATGGGAGTTCTAACTATGCGAGAACAAAAGGCATATACTTGAATTCAGCCGATGTTTTTGTTTCCTCCGTCCACGGAAAACTTGTTTTGGTAAATGGAGAAAAACGTATTTGGATTACGAATTTAAAAAGACAAGGAAACAATATACATATTTAAATATGCAAATACAGAAAAAGACACGCATTTCTGACAAGCTCACACACACACATTATACACACATATATATATATACACACACACACACACACACATATATATATATATATATATATATATATATATATATATATATATATGTGTGTATATATATATATATATATATATATATGTGTGTGTGTGTAACCATGTGTGTATGTGTTTTGCGCGCATTTGTAATCATATAACCTATATGTTTACAAGGGAGCAAAGAGATAAAATTACCACATTACACTATAAAAGTTTTGAATACTACTCTCACCAACCTACTCATAAATGAAGGTTGAGTAAAATTTATAAAAATTAATTATATGTGAATATATTCAATGTTAAACGAAAAGTTACTAGGGCTCATATTAACTGCATAATTCATATTATGATCACTTCCGAAACAATATTTGTGTTTATCATTCTCTAATCAGATGATAATAATAAAAATAATGTATATGCCATTGGGCTTATATTGTGAATTCTAAGCTTGAGGAATAAGTTTCTTTGTTTTATCAGGTACATCATTAAACAGCTGTCGAAATTCATTTATTATTCGGACATACCGGTAGTCAACGCTACCATTTACTAAGGGTGAATGGCCCCAGTGGTACAAACATGGAATATTTATACCCAACAACAGGTTTGCAAAAAAGGGGGGCGATTTTTGATTGGATAGTCATAGTCAGGGGCCTCTCTCATACTGGTTGACGGAGGCGCTGATTGGTTGGCAGGGCGGGTAGGGCTCTGCCCACCACTCGAGGAGGAGGGTGGCTGTTGCATTATCTCTTCCTGGCGTAGCATCACCTTGGAAGTTGAGCATGTCGCCCATACACAAGTTTACAATGGATATTCTTAACGTCAAGTCACAAGGGTGTTGAGGAACACCATCGACAGGTGATACCGGCAGGAGAGCCGTGGCACCAGGAGGGAACAAGGACCATACAATTATTCTACAAGGGATATACGAATACAGCGTATCAGAAGGACGAAGCAGGCCTGAAAAGCATCATTCGGACTCATGTAACCCTTGCTTAAGTAGGCGCTATGGTCAAACTAATGATCTGCTATAAGGATTGGAGGACTGTCCAGTACCTCATGAAGAACAGTCCTGCCGTCAGCAGCGATCCAAGGAAGAGGAGAGGAACAGTCTACTAAATACACCAGTATAACCACGACTCGCCTCTCTAAGAGGATCTCCGTCCATCTACATGAAGGGGCATTATGACACCATTGCATGACGGAATACAGCAACGCCCCCCAACGCCAGCAGGTAGTGAGGAATGTCACAATCCTTGATGGTAACATGGACTACTGCAGCCTCTGCTACAAGGAGGCCCACAGGCCCACGCCATTCTTCGGTGGAGACCCACGCTTAATGTTACTCAGAGACCTCATCCTTCCAACCACCAGCAGGAGAACAATGAAGCGAGCCCCAGAGATAATGCAATGGGCATTCTCCTCCTTTGTGCGGTGAGCAAAGCCCCCAGTGCCAACCCGTCAGTGCCTCCACCAGCCAGCCAGACTTGCAGCCAACAAGAGATCTCCTTGACTATTGCCATCCAATCAAAATTCGCCCTCCTTCTTTGGAAACTTGTTTTTGGGTATACATATTCATGTATGTATCTCTGGTGACATTCAGGCTGGGTAATTGATAGTATAGACTATCGAAACGTCCGGATAATAAATGAACTTAGGACACCTGCTTTATAATTTACCGGTTAAAATGCAGAACTTATACGCCAAGCTGAGAGGGAGCAATATAAGCTCAGTGGCATAAAGAGTGCAACTCTTTTCAACGAAGTTTGCCTAAAAAAAAGCCTTCTTCCAAAATAATAATAATAATAATAATAATAATAATAATAATATAATAATAATTATTATTATTATTATTATTATTATTATTATTATTATTATAATTATTATTATTATTATTATTATTATTATTATTATTATTATTATTATTATTATTATTATTATTATTATTGATACCTTGTCAGAAACGTTAGATAAAAACGTTTATCTTGGCGTTTTCACATAAAAAGAATAAGTACACTAAACTAGTAACGAATAGTAACTTCATCAGAACACAACAAAGGCGACATATAGTCGATACTATGAATACTAACACAAGGCTATCTAATGTTTAATAACGGTTATTTTAATGATCTCTCTTATTACTGAGTTTATCACTTCCTGATTTCAGTAGACAGTTCAACCTACGGCGGGACTTTGATCTTGTCCCGGATGGCTTAGAGGCAGCCAATGTCCCCTGAAATTCCAGTCAATATACAATAAGCGAATGATTCCCTGTGAAGCATCCGGACATTACATTGATATGTAGCTGGGGCACATGCGCCTCAAAGGCCTATAACAGCCACATCAGAGTGACGAATACCTTAGTTAGAGTGGAATGTACTGTAGAATACCTAAGTGTGGGAGATTTCACCGCTAGGGAAAGGAGCCGTTTCCGCAATACGATACAGTACGATTGGTTAATACGCTGTTTCATATTCTAGAGCTTTGGTGCTATTGGCGTGCAGGGAGAGGTATTTGACCGTATAAATTTACCTACTTAAATTATGAATTTGAGTTTTATATATGATTTAAAATTAAAAGAAATATCTCGAAGCATATCCCTTTTTGGTTATGTATAAATTACAAGTTATTTTTATATCCCGTTAGTAAATAAAGATATAAATATATATCAGTTTATTGTATTTAAATATTATCTGAAAAAGAAATATTCCTACCGAAGTAAGCTAAACTATTCATTGCGCAAATTCATTGAGAAGTTGAGTTAAATCTCTAAGTATAATATCTAATATTTGATGAATATCTGGATTATTCGAACACTGGGGACGCAGTTCAAATTAATTGACCGCATAAGATCTACATGAAAAGATAGCCAGACTGACGAATCCCCTATTGTTGCCATTTGATTATTCGAACATTATATTTTTTATTTCGCAAATTTTCGCCAAAAATTTTCAGGACGCAGTTCCGCACATGAATATTCTGGCAAGCACTAACCAGCACAGGGACTTGATAATCTATTAAGGCTAACACACAGCAGCCGAACACTTGGAGAATCTCAATTCCATTTCAGTTAGCTTGCTGTTATGCAGACTGCCGTTACCTAAGACTGATCATTACTTTCAGAAAGAGATGCCTGGTAACAATCGACGGGTGAAAATATTTTGTTTTAACCGGACTTTTCCTATTTCCACTGAAAGAAATGTAAAGCTGTCCCATATGCCTTTTTTAGGGATTGAATGGCAAAAAAATATTCATACAATATAAACAAAAAGCATGCCTTGAGAATTTAGTTTGTCCACTTGGTTAGAGTGCTCCAAGTAGGTCACATGATTACGTTAAAGTGATTGCATGATGCAAATTAGTTAGTTCTGCGAAATTCGTCATTCGCGATTGGATAGCAAGAAACAAAGGAAAAAATTATCAGGCGAGAAATGAGGAGTCCAATCAATAACCAACTTCCATTGCAATTAGGAGATGACTCTACCTTTGAACTTTCTTTCCGAAAATATTTCGAGATTAAATTGTTAAATTGTAACTGTGTTATTGGCAGTGGCATAGTAAAGATGTAAAACGACAATGATCCCAAACATGGTTTACTGGAATGCAGAACGTCCGTTCAGATATGATTTCTCAACCAACTATGACTGTTTAAATAAATTTTACTTTAAGATCTGTGCTCTTTGCCTCCGCATGGCTACAAAATCAAAATCTTTACGAGACTCAAAACTGAACGTGTTTTCGAAATACCTATGATGAGATGTGTATTAAACAAGTAAACATGCGCCGAAGTTTCTTCGGCGCAATCGAGTTTTCTGTACAGCCGCTACAGCGTATAATCAAGGCCATCGAAAATATATCTATCTTTCGGTGGTCTCGGTATAATGCTGTATGAACTGCATCCATGAAACTTTAACCACGGGCCGGTGGTGGCCTGTCCTATATCGTTGCCAGAAGCACAATTATGGCTAACTTTAACCTTAAATAAAATAAAAACTACTGAGGCTAGAGGGCTGCAATTTGGTATGCTTGATGAATGGAGGATGGATGATCAACATACCAATTTGCAGCCCTCTAGCCTCAGTAGCTTTTAAGATTTGAGGGCGGACAGAAAAAGTGCGGACGGACAGGCAAATCCAGCACAGTAGTTTTCTTTTACAGAAAACTAAAAATGGAAGCCTTACTATTACTCGTTTTATGGCTTATTTTAATTGTAACGGCAAGATACTAATTAACACCAATAAAGGGGTCTGTTGTCCACATAGCTTTCCAGAAAAAGTAGATTCGAAATGTATTATTTCGGGACAAAACTCAAGCAGGCATAGTGCAACAGGACACACTGATTAACATTTGAGAGTTTCAACCCCACCGTCTACCTGACCAAAAAGCGTGCCACAGGCTATGGGCAAACAATTATACAAAACATGAAATGACCTCGAAACACGAGTTAAACAAAAGGCTGTCCCTGGGTTAATGTAAAAACCTGTTTTCAAAGGTAGTCCCCTTAACTCTCTGAGGATAGAATATACAGGGAGACTTGCGGGTATTTGTTTAGTGAAATTAAGGTCTCCAGATTTCTACTCTCTGCTGCACGTGCTCTTGTCCGAGTTGACCTTGAACGTGACACTTGCGAGGTCTTGAAAGACCTCTGCTGCTATGAAAACATAATCTCCTACTTTGCCATAGTTACACAGTTTAATACTAAATTTTCTGTAGTTTTTCCTCAAATTAATATAACAATTTTGTTATTTTTCGTTTCTCTTAAGTAATTTTTCAAGTAGCCATCCACTTCATGATGCCGCCGTTTTGATTTCACCTTGAGCAGGACCATTGTGTTCGGAAAAATTTTGACCAAAATTTATTCATCTTTTTCTTATGAATGTAAAGAAACAAATAATAACGGTAAACTGTCTATTCGAAAACCAGAATATGGATCATCCTATTCCGAATGAGACAACCTGAAACTGCTTCTATATGCCTAAAAGAATACATTTGAAATTTTATGAGAAAACACACAACTATTTTCTTTCTAGTTAATATAACTATCTAACAGTAATTCAATGATTCACAATCAGATATTCTGACATATCAAAGTTTGATCTCAAAATTTTACAAATAATGTTCATCGTTAATCTATTATCAATTCATTATCATTCATTAACAATGAGAAAACTCGCTAAACTCATTAGCATTATTATAATAAGGGCTTGCATACGAGAGTGAAATGAATGGTAAACAAGTAAAGATTGCGTCGAGGTGTCTTCGACGCAATCGAGTTTTCTGTACAGCCCTTCCTTCTTATCTCCAAGTCTATTCATTAGGTATTAATGTTTTATTTTTTGCATAGGATTGAGAATCCAGAGAAAAATATTTTTTCTATGTCAGTACCTTTTCGCCTTATCTCAAAGTTTATTCAACAGTTAGATATAAATATTCTATTCGAATTTAGTTCTCTACTGCATTTCCAGTTTCGCTTCGCAGAAAATCACGTCAGCGTGTGAGCAGTGTTATTTCCGAATGTAGCTGCCGTTCTTGTATTAAAGTCTATCTTTTGAAGAGATGGAGCTCTGCCTTAAAAAACGTCTTGTGATTTGCCGATTTCGTAACAAAGCAACTGTTCATTATACTAATGGATGCGAGGCCCAACTAACGTTGTCGATAGAATGCTGTCAGAACTGCGTATTTGTAATTTTGGAATCAAGGAACTTCGGCGATAAAAATGGGTGCGCAATTAAGAGTGAAGAAGTGAGTTACTTACATTTTAGGGAAATTCATTATGCATACACTATTATATATGCTTATCCAATAACACAGGGTACACAGCTAGCAAAATGTTTTCACTTTTAACAATTTTTCTCTCTTAAGAATACCCTGGTGTAAGTATTTCCTTAATAAATCTACTATCCACTGAATTTTGAATAAAACTATTGTGTACATGAAAATTGCAGAAACATAAAGCCCTCTGAAGCGCATGCTCCTCCAAAGAGGAACAAATTCATACACCACACATCCTCCATCATACAACTGTATGCCAGCAACTTATGACTTTCACATTTTTGGTATAATCTGGATTTCGAGAACCCAACTTCTTATAGCATATTTACTAGCTTATCAGTCCAAAAGTACCCGACCTTCCACTTGCTTCCTTTGTCATTATACTAATTTAACAAACACGCTCGCGCGCGCGCGCGCGCGCTTTTACATAAGTTGTTGGTATAACCTGCATGCCGAGAACCCCAACGTCTTATAATATATTTACTAGGTTATCAGTCGCAAGTACCTGCCTTAAACTTGCTTGTTTTACTTCATTATACCAATTTAACAAATACACAAGCACACGCGCTTTTACGTAAGTTGTTGGTATAACCTGCATGTCGAGAACCCCAACTACTTGTAGCTTATCAGTCCCAAAGTACCCTGCCTTCCACTTGTTTCTTTTACGTCATTATACCAATTTACCACACACACACACACGCCTACACTCACACGTACACCTAAATCTTGTTTGTTCCTACAACTGCTCTCTAAGACATGAGCGAATCAGTGAACCTGCGAATAATTCAGACAAGACGAAGGATTATTGCCTTCTAATTTAATGTGAAAGAGGCCATTCAGATCTGTATAAAAAATCATAAAAAAGAAAATAATACTAATCGAAAGTCTACTGCTGTTTATCAAAGTTTGCATTTATTTCTGTAATTAATTGTGAAATGAAATAAACTATTTATTATCAAAACAAAAATTACGAAAAGCAAGCACAAATATACATACATATATATATATATATATATATATATATATATATATATATATATATATATATATATATATATATATATATATATAATAAATATAGGATAAAATCCGAAGGAAATGGAACACTGGAGTGCTGCGAGGCCTTTTCGACACTAGGTCCTTTACTTAGCAGACTTTGCTAAGTAAAGGACTAGTGTCGAAAGGCCTTGCAGCACTCCAGTCTTTCCATTTCTTCGTGGATTTTATCTTTATTTATATATTCATCACGTTCCATATTTTCGTGATTCAGTTATACATATATATACATTACATATATATATATATATATATATATATATATATATATATATATATATATATATATATATATATATATATATATATGTATGTATATGTATATATGTATGTATGTATGTATATATATATATATATATATATATATATATATATATATATATATATATATATATATATACATATGTACATATATATTTGCCCGATGACTGAAATGTAACATTCCTTATTGGGTGCCTGCCGGTGCGTCCCTTTTATTGCCGTTTTTGTGTCAAATTATTATCTGAAATAATTTCCATAACGGTGAAATACTGAACACGCTGAGTTTCGTTAAATGTTTGGGTATTTGGCTAAATGTGGAAAGAAAAATCCCGGTAATTCGCGAGAATGAAATAAAATGAAATAGATGGAATAGATCTGAAAAACATTTAGAGGAAAACATTTGAAATAATCGCAGTCCATTTGGAAAGCCAGAATCTGTCACAGTTGGATGATGGATGTCTTCTGGAACGTGGATTTATTTTACTTTTTAGTGCTTGAAAAATTTCTTTGTCGTATGAAACCATTCAAGGATGAAAAATATTATGGTGCAACTTAGGGTTCTTCTTATAATGTGTCTAGATTTTTTTTTTTTTTGTACAAGAATAATTCTAGCAGTATCATTTTGTACTATATTTAAAGTCTAGGCATTTTTCATTACGCGTCTTTAAATAATGCATACGTATTAATATACTGATGCATATCCGAACGAACGCACGCGCACACACAGTATATATATATATATATATATATATATATATATATATATATATATATATATATATATATATATATATATATATATGTATATATATATATATATATATATATATATATATATATATATATATATATATATATATATATATATATATATGTGTATGTATATATATATATATATATATATATATATATATATATATATAAAATATATATATATGTGTATATATATATATATATATATATATATATATATATATATATATATACATACATACATACACACACACATATATATATATATGTGTGTGCGTGTCTGTGTGTTTGTGGATGTGTACTAATGGGCGTACAAAGGCAGTAAGGCATGAACACAAAGAAAATGTTAATGAGATCCACAACAAAATACAGAGAATACTTGTGTTTTCCATTTAGAAGGGAATTCGATGTTTTTTTTTCAAAATGATTCCAATAAATTTAACCATTCTGTCAAACAATTTCGCCACAGAGAAATTTCCAGATCATCGTTTGCTTACTGCTTTTCAGCCTTGTCAGCAGACACAAAGCAGAAAGCTATTCTGTACTTCAAAGTATTATATTTGGAACGGAAATAAACTACGTAATACTTTACATTCTCTGTTCCCTTATGAATATACTGCCATATCATTAGCGGGAAAGCGAACAGTAAAACTCAGCAGTTTTACTGACGCTTGAATTTTTTACTGAAATTTGTTAACGCCTTCTTATTTTGCGATCATTGTTTTGTCTTAGAAGCATGATGAATAACGAATCCATGAAAGCTACAGTGCTGGAAGGAATAGAAATAGCAAATACAATAGCGTAACCCAACTTCTTTACTGTTAATTTACATTATGCGAACAAACATCATATCTCTGATTTTTCATTTAGCCAAAAGTGTCCCCCCAACCCAACCCTTCTCTTATGAGTTGAGCGCCATATATTCCGGAAAGAGAGAAAAGGTTGTTCTTGTAAGATGAAACCTCTGCCACTAGACTGTTGATGAACAGTTTTCATTAGTTTGATTCGTAGAAAAAACAAGTAAAAAATGCGCCGAAGTTTCTTCGGCGCAATCGAGTTTTCTGTACAGCTTATAATGCTATATGAAACTCTCAGCCACGGCCCGGTGGTGGCCTGTGTTGTTGGCACCTATAGTGGTGCCAGACGCACGATCATGGCTAACTTTAACTTTAAATAAAAAAAAAAATTACTGAAGCTAGAGGGCTGCAATTTGGTATGCTTCATGATTGGGGGGTGGATGATCAACATACCAATTTGCAACCCTTTAGCCTCTGTAATTTTTAAGATCTGAGGGAGGACAGAAAAAGTGCGGACGGACAGACACAGCCATCTCAATAGCTTTCTTTTACAGAAAAGGATTTTATTCTTGTTGGCGCTCTTTGTGAACTGCGTACAATTAATTAATTTTTTTGTCAGTTTACCTATCAAATTTACCTCTCCTTCACCATGTCATATTAGTTTTAGATACTAATTAACTCGTTTATGTTACTCGGGACTATGAAATATGGAGGCATTTAATGTCAGAGTACAATCGGTTTATAATTACAAGATATATTTTTTGTGTAAAAGTTTTTTTTGCAGAATTTTCAATTCCAATAGTGAGTTTACATGCCTCTAATCCAAGTTCACTCACTCATTCACTCTGGTGGCTCTCGGAGTGAGTTAGTGAGCGGAGACATGCAAACTCACTATTGTAATGAAAAAATTCTGAAAAAACATAACTAATCAAAATATATTCTCTCGTAGTTATAAACCGATCGTACCTTAGCATTATATACCTTCATTTGTTATAATCCCAATCCAAGTTCACTTCTTTGAGACGCAAAGGAGATATTGTAGTGCAAGTAATTTCAGCCGGATCTACAGTTTCCCTTCCATATTTGACAACTAATAGCTTAAGCTTTACAATTTACAAGGAACCAACGAAAAAGAATCTAACTCTATTTTCTTTTTTCATGAATTCTGTGGTGAACAGGGTTTGGAAACAATGATGTATCGCCCATACTTAATGCATCTACAATACGTCGAGAAGACTGGAATTTAAATCCCGCCACTCACTAGTGGATTGGAGATGGCGCCATTGAATAAACCCGGTGGCACGCCAACCTAGCAGTCTGAAAACTCGAGAGGGTCAGTAATGAAAATAGGTACCAGCCCTCGCGCTTGGGTGTTGAAAAGTGGGCCTAGCGACAAACTGCCCAGGTGTCTTAGGCATCGGGACTTCTCCCCAACTGGCTGTCAGCCAAAGAAATCGGAGTTCAGCGCTGGCCCTATGAGCTTTGCGAGGCCCAGGAGGACTTTAACTTGACTTTTTAATATATTTAACTAACGAAAGCATCATACCAAAGATATAGTACATCCTGATATCCTTACTTTTGTTTATTTCGTTTGAATATATCAACGTGAAATAATAACAACGTGTTTTGTGCTCAATTAACGTATATCAGGCGCCAGTAAGTATAATGAACTCCACTCTCTCACATTACATTAGCAAAATTAAGTTACTTGTACTTCACAGCTGATACACTCTTTTAGAAATGTTTTATTGCTTCATATTTGTCTTATGACATTGTTCACTCATTTTTTTTATTTAATGTTACGCCTTATCATGCACAACAATTCCCTTCTGATTTAGATAAAATATATTCGAGAAAATTCCCTTAGGAAATTACCTCTGATGAAGAGGACGGTAATTACCATACTATCATTTATTACATTAATTTTTCTACCTTCAACGTAGTTCACTTTAATTCATTACATTTGATTGAGCCTATTGAGATAGGTAATCACCCAGTTGGTCTAAGTAAGTTATTTTAAACTGATAAGAATAAATTACCTTTTCTCTTTCTTTTACACTAATAAAATAAAAACACAAAAGTACTACAAGAATTATTTGGTTTATGCGCCATTCACCATAAAACACGAAACGTAAATTATTAGCCCAATAATTAAAATAAAGAGAAACACAAAAACAGATAAACAGTGAAGAACAGTGATAGAACTACATGCACGTGATGAGAGCCAATGCAAAATCGGTTCATTTGTGGTTTTTATATCTTCATCATATAAATTTTGTTTCGTTCAAAACTACCAAGATTTCTTTTTTTTATAGAAAAAACTACCTAGATTTTTTCATTATAAACTTACACATGACGAGAACTAATACATAATCTTCTTTATATAAATTTTGTTTCGTTCAAAACTACCCAGATTTCTTTTTTTTATAAACAAGCTACCTAGATTTTTCATTATAAACTTTGCAGATAAAAAGAACTAATACATAATCGGTACATTTATGTCTTCGTATCTTCATTATATAAATTTTGTTTCGTTCAAAACTACCCAGATTTCTTTCTTTTTTAAAATGCCTAGATATTTTATGATCAGCTTTACAAAAATCTGTGATTCAAAAATCATCTGCTGCGTGAAAGCAATATCATAATCGTAGTTCTCCCCGTAGGCATTACCCAAGGTTCTTTGCAACTTCCCTTCGGCCCCGAGCTGCAACCCTTTTCATTCCTTTTACCTTACCCTCCATTCATATTCTCTCTCTTCCACCTTGCTATCCACCCTCTCCTAACACTTATTTCATGGTGCAATTGCGAGGTTTTCCTCCTGTTACACCTTTCAAACCTACCTACTCTCAATTTCCCCTTCAACGCTGAATGACCTCATAGGTCCCAGTATAAAAGTTAGACCTTTGGCCTATATTTTACATTCCATTCTATATTGCTATAATCGTAGTTCTTTATCCTACTGGTACCTTCGGTTACGCTTCCTGTTCCAGGAAATAACGCCTCTCTTTACCATCCGTCAAAATGAATGTGCCTATTTCGCATCCTTCCTGATATCCCCGTTGTTTGAGCTGCAACGCAAACAAACTATATGAAGTCTACCATTCTATTTGTTTACTCATGAATAAATTATCATATCATTAGCGTAAAAACCATTTAGCAAAACGTATTACTGGAAAAATATATATTTTTTTTTTTGCTGCTGTGAAGTTTGTTAGCATTGCACGTTTTATTCTGATCGAAAATGTGTAAAAAAAATGGTTAAATTCTCAAGCCAGGGAAACTAGAAGAATAAAATGGAATAGCAGAGTTAATAATAAACATAAAATCGGGATATTTATATCAAAAGACATTAGATATTAACAGGATGTTGGTAAGCTCGTAACTCATTACGAATAAGTACCATTAGTTTAGAAACTTAGACGCTCCTCTTCCACCAGAGAGGGAGAGAGAGGGAAGAGAGAGAGAGAGAGAGATAGATCATAATTAACAAATAAGAATCAGAAGCAAAATGAAGTCGAAAATAATATTTTGCCACCAAAGTCAAAGAGACATCCAGATAGGCAAACATACGGAATGTGAAAGACTAGTAGTGTCATATACAGAAACAGAAAGATAGCACCTACTTACTGAGCAATTAATAAACGAAGATTAATTTTAGCAAAGCAAGAAAGGGCAGACGAAATGCCTGTTCTATAATGGCCAATAAAGAGTTGTCCCATTTTCCATGCAGAGTGATCAATTGCTTGCCATTAGGCCGCATTTTTCTTTGTCGTGAACCATAATTTTTTTTTCAACAGAGCATGTAAATACATTCAAACACTATTTTGTTTTATGGAGTCAAACCCACAAAAAGGGCGTGAGCAAATCACTGAAATATATGAAGATCGCATTGAAAATAAAATTTTTAGCAATCCTAGTATATTTTGATGATTGTCACAGTAGCATTTTAAATCCCTTTTTAAATAAATTTTTCGAAAGAAATTTTTTCATCACACAACACTTCCTAACTAAGCACCAGCTGGATCTGCGTTCTGGCTTTGTTTCCATATAATTTATCCTTTTTCATCTTTTAACATATGTTGAACTAATAGATATTTCTAACGTCCCCCTCTCTGTTTCTCTGTCAAGAAAAATAAATTCAAGATTACAACCTGAATATTTACTTATACATCCTAATTTATATGTTGCCTTGTAATTAAAAAGCATCAAATTTTATTGCCATATAATTACTGAACTTCAAATTTTGGAGGGTTTTATTTCATTCCTTTCCAAGTTGGACATATTTTATTTTAGGGAGGATGAAGAATAATATAACTTTATTTTTATTCTGTCTCATCATAAAAAGCGAAAGGATTTGTGTGTGTGAGTGTGTATGTGTGTGTGTATGTATTCCAGAAAAATTACGTTTCCCTTTAATGGAATTCTACTCCAGTATGAACTTCAGCGTTTGTTTTAAAGGAATTTTTTTTTTCGGGGAAGGGGGTTTCTATTCATAGACCATTACGTTCAACAGCAGCTTTATGAAAAACAAGAACCCAGGAAAATTCCTTAAAAGTACTATACTTTAAGAGAAACTTTTGCGCTAAGGTTCTCTTGATTGCATTTTTAGAAACTAGTAGCATCAACCAGAATGATACATCTCCAGCATATGCTTAGGAAATTTGG
This sequence comes from Macrobrachium rosenbergii, assembly GCF_040412425.1. Classification (NCBI taxonomy): domain Eukaryota; kingdom Metazoa; phylum Arthropoda; class Malacostraca; order Decapoda; family Palaemonidae; genus Macrobrachium; species Macrobrachium rosenbergii. The sequence goes on from NC_089799.1 coordinate 21,829,674, forward strand.
AATTTAACCGTCAGGAAGAGAGATTGCTTTAGGAGAAATTCCAGTTTTTACTGAGTTTCAACAAAAGGTTTTGAACGAAATGGGAAGATGCTGTTCGCTTTATATATTATAGAACTGAATTGAATTGAATATAGAATTTAGGCCAAAGGCCAAGCACTGGGACCTATGAGGTCATTCAGAGCTGAAAGGGAAACTGACAGCAAAAGGTTGTAAAGGTGTGATAGGAGGAAAACCTCGCAGTTGCACTACGAATAAGTTGCTAGGAGAGGTTGGAAAGTAAGACGGAAGAAAGAGACTATGAAATGAGATACAGTAAAAGGAATGAAATGGGTTGTAGCTAGGGGCCGAAGGCGCGTTGCAAAGAACCTTCGGTAATACCTACAGCGCACCGCATGAGGTTTTATATATTATGCATATTTTCGTATTTTGTCTTATGAATCAGTCTTTGACTCTAATTTTATGTGGGAACAATTATTTTCAGCTAATTATCTTTCTTTATAACTTATTTCATGAAGAGGCACATTCTTATTTTTTTAGTGATATTGTTTTTTGAAATCACGATATTTTATTTACCTCAGTCGGTTGGATTTCAGAGAGTTTGCATCATCCTGTGATCACTCAGGTAATCAAATAACCATCGAATTTCTTTTTACCCGGAGCCTCTGTCAATAGACGTCAATTAACAGCCCTGTATTTTGTTGGCTCCAGCAGTAAAATGAACTTTTGATCTTCATGTCGTATATGCAAAAATTACGTTGTTTCTTTTTTACTTTTAGTTTTACCGTTCCTGTTTTTATAGAGCATTCTAAACGAAAAGGGAGAGTTGACAGATTAAGGAAAATATGCAAAGTTTATTTCTTTTCCATTTCAGGACTTAGGTACAGCCTGGGAATTCTCCCCGCCTCTAATGTCAAGGGACTTTCGTTAACCAAATACAAAATATTTCTTTCTAGATTTTTACAGTAAAGGCTCTGTAAACAGACCACATTGAGATAAACATGCACATAGTTTATCATTACATTGGTTTTATTGTTTTTTGTTTTAATTCTCCCTCCTTTAAGAATGCTAAAATGATTAATATGTTCACAGGTCTCAAATCATAGTCTTTTCTCTGAAACCACACTCGGTTAGAAATAGAGAGACAATGGAAGGTGACTTCTATAGATAGTTGGGTTGAAGCATTTAAGAGAGCAAGGTGCGTCCCATTATTTTTAATTCTCCAACTGTCCAAAGACTTTTTAACTTTTTTTTATTAATATATTAAGTAATAATTCCAATCCCCTTTGATAACATCAGATCTTCATATTCGTCTCCCTTAAACTCTGGATTATTCGCCGATCTAAATTCTGACTTCAGTGCTGTTTTCTCATAGTTTAAGGATGTATTAAACTTAACAAATAAAATGAATAAATAATTAACTCAAGAAAAATAATCGAATTGTTACGAACAAGCGTTTGTTAGAGATTCTTGAGAGTAAGAGTTCTGTATCTTGAGTCTTCCATGACGTAACTCAGATTTGTGGTATTTTCTGCACTTCTGTTATATTCTGAGACTTGCAAAATGATTCCTGGCTTTAATAGCTGTAATAATGTTATCTAAAGCAATAAGAGTCTTTATGAGATTATCTTTTTAGTATATGAAAGTTATCAACTACCCCAATTCGTTTTCCTTTTGATTCTTTTTTCCAGGCCTTTGTATTTATTTACATTTATTTATTTCAAAGGCTTTACACCCACCTTCGTTGCAGCTACTTCGTAGAAATCTACACAAGTAAAAGTTTTACGACTTGCTGAATACTGTACTATGAAAGAATTTATTTTATACAGGAATGGGTGCAAAACGCATCTACTTCTGTTAACAGAATATAACAGAAAACCCAGTTACAATTAGTTTTTTTTTTTTTACTTTAGGGGAGCAGTTCGAAAGTTCCAATTGGAAAAAAAGGAAAAAATAAAGCTATATGAAGAAGTATCATACCTAATATCAATATCTTGAGCACATATTTTAACTCAGGTATTGCATATACAATTGGTAAAAACCCAGTACTGAAGTTCGTTTTCATTGGAAGACTTTACAGAGAAATATTGACTAATTAATTCGGGATGAAACATATGTTGTAAGAAAAGTCAAAAGGGAAGTACAAACTCCTCTATTTCACGTTAGGGCCTCGACAGTCGTCTGATAATGACTTCATATTCTAAATTTCTACATTTACCTAATACCTTCGTGAAGCCTTTTTTTTTTTTGTACTGTATAAAATTATTTAAGACCACACGCTCACTGTCGATTTACTTTTGCCCTGGTCTCTTCTATTTTAAACAAGGTATTTAGACACGCACCCTATTTTTAGTTTATTTCTTTGGCCGCTCTTTAACATACGAGCAAGTGTTCGAAATTGTGACGACACGCGCAATGCTTTTAATTTAAGCCAAAGGAAGAATAATAATTCCCATTTTGAAAGCAGAGAATTCAAATCATTTTTGGTGCAAGTTGTCACACATTCTCTTTGGTATAAAAGATAAACGGAATATCATTATGAAGACAGCAATGTTTTCTCTAATTACTATCATTCACAAGATAAAAAAAAACTATATCATTATAACTACTAAAATGAAATAAACTCAGAAAAGGTAGCTTGGAAAAGACAGCATTGAGATGTGACATTGTTTTCCTAGACCAGGAAAAATATTGTGTAATCTCAGCCATCAACGTTTGGCACGAGCGGTGTGTTGACCATTTCTGGTTTAATATCTAATACAAATCAATATAAAAGGACTCAGGGATACTTAGAAAGCCTGATTCATTAAAATATCGTAACTTTATGGTAAATTAATCATCATTCTATAACTTCATTATAAATTGATTATCCTGAATATTAGTGAATATTGCAATTAAAATTCCTTTGATTTCCAATAAAACACATTCTCACTTTTGATTTTCCCCGTAATAACAACTATTATTCTGTGCTTGCAACGGAACAATTTCATGAAAGTAATTAGGTCTTTGCTGTGAAAACTTTCCAGAAGGAAAACGTTTACGTTCTCATATCTGTTTTCCAGCGCGAATATAAAAATGAGTACGTTTCAATTTTCAATGACCTTCCCATAAAAGAAATCAGCTTTTCATTTTGGTAGTGTTTTCTTTAATAAGCACTGAAAACAGTTCTGTGACCTTCATTTAATCGTGAAATATACGCACGTATTTTACTCTTTCGTAAAAAACATTACTTCAGAGTTATATTGAAATGCTCATATCTTGTGTACGCCAGTATATTATAAAAGGGTATCAGACAATTTTATCATTACATGAATATGAATGAAAAATAAAACGGCGTAAAATGCGGAGATAAAATAGAAATAATAACGTTTAATATGACAATAATATAATGCAAATTATAACGATAATGGCTTTTAAATATATATATTTTTAACCTTGATTATCCGACAGCATATACAGCAAAGTAAAGAAGATTTTCGTTCACATTTATGGAGCAAATATTTTAGCGTGAAAATCACTCACTGCTGTTCATCGTTGTTTATTATGGTCACAATTTGATGTTGACCCATAAATAATCGACAAGGTTCTTCTCTTTCGATGCATTAAACATCAAATCATATATTACATAGTTTTACTGATGGTAACGATAACAGATATTATTGCGGACAACACAGGAAAAACGACATAAATCATTATCTTCGTCTATCAATGCAACGATTTCGTGAGTTTCGGCAAAGCCTAATTTATGAGTACTCCCTCGTGCGGAATGAAGTAAATTATTACTACGGAGGACGTGATCAAATGTCATCCTTCGAATTCCCCGAAACGGCAATTAACTTGTGATTAATTATATATTTATTATCCTGTCGAGATAACTAGATAATGTCAGTTTTTTTTTTTTATTACCAGCATCAAAACCTTTTTTTTTTTCTAATATTTATTCACCCAGTGACTGTGATAGTTGCTCTTTGTGGATATGCTTATCCTGTACGTATAAGAATATGTTAGGTTACAAATAACAAAAGGCCAAGCACTGGGACCTGTGAGGTCATTCAGCGCTAAAACGGAAATTGGCAGTAAAAGGTTTGAAAGGTGTAACAGGAGGAACACGTCGCAGTTGCACTATGAATTAATTGTTAGGAGAGGGTTGGAAGTAAGATGGAAGAAAGAAAATATGAAAAGAGGTACAGTAAAAGGAACGAAAGGGGTTGCAGCTAGAGGCCGAAGGCACTCTGCGAAGAACCTTAAGTAATGCCTACAGTGCATCGCATGAGGTGCACTGACGGCACTAGCTCCCCACCCCAACCCCACCCCCCACGGAGAGTATAGTATTATGGACAATCGTAGTTACGGAAAAAGAAAAGTCTTGTTCATTGCCTTCAAAGACAAATGTTAATTGAAAATGGATATGACAAGGTACATATGCAATCTCATTAGGACATTAAGTTAGCTGGTTTCAAGTATACCCTCCGATCAGTATTAAAGTGGTAGATTTTCAGTTGAAAGCAATGTACTCTGATAAATTTGAACGCTTACCCGCTTACTATGCTCGTTTAAATATTAAATACATCAGTATTTGTTACATATAACTAAGGGCATAAAAAAAGCAATGTAGAAATGGATGCATTTAGATTTTCATTTCACAACAGTTCTTGGTTAAGTTGATAAAATCTACCTTCATGATATTACTAGCATAATCCAAACATACTCCTCGCTTTAAACTCATTTTTGTTTTTTTTTATTTAAATATCACTATAAAAAAAAAAAGAGCATGACAGTGTGTCTTTTTTTAATTACACTTTGGAATGGAAAAATTTCATAACAGCTTCCTAAGTTACGAAAGTTTTTTTTTCTAAGTAATCGAAATTATAATCATTTCGAATATAAATTGTTTTCATACGGATATAGTTGGTAAAAGTCAAACCAACCTTTATCATTTATTTCCGATTTGCTAGTCTATTTGTTGAGGCAGAATGAATGTGAAGGGGTATTTTCCAATATATATATATATACAAACAAGTGAGGGAGAGGCCAGCGACCCTAAGGAACAAACTGATAAAACAAATGCCTAAAGGGCTGACAACTCGACGGATTAATTCTGAAGTCAAAAGGGAAGTTATTATTTGATTATCTATCGGGGTGAAATATAGTGGCAGACAAAGGGAAGAGAGGAATTGAAAGACATGATCATTTGCTGTACAATATTTCAAACTATGACAAGAGAGAGAGAAACAAGGATTGACAGAAACGCAATCAAGATGTAAACAAAAATATTTACAAAATTCTCCTTTAAGGGTTTTATATGATGTGTCCTTTTAATAATTTTGAAGTTTATCCGTTCCATTATTTAAGCAGGGTATACAAATTCATATGACCTATCGTTTCCACATCTTCAGAACAAATAAATCTAACTGCATTTTATCATATAAACTTTCCTACTACAATATTTCCTTTTGAAAAGCTAGATATACAAAAACTGTATTATCAATTTTATTCATAATGAAATAAAGAGTATTGCTTCAGAACCAATTCATGTACACGGATTACAGAGTGTAAAACAAAGGGAAAGAATAAGTATGACCTCCCTCTAGGTAGCTAGATTTTGTTGAACACTAAAACTAAAGAAACTTCTAAATAAACAAGAATTCATAGAAAAAGCTTCTCAGAGCAGACACAAGGAGAAATATTTCCTAAGAGCAGGCACGAGGAGAAATATTTCCTTAGAGCAGGCACGAGGAGAAATATTTCCTTAGAGCAGGCACGAGGAGAAATATTTCCTTAGAGCAGACACGAGCAGAAATATTTCCTTAGAGCAGACACAAGAAGAAATATTTCCTTAGAGCAGACACAAGGAGAAATATTTCCTTAGAGCAGACACAGGGAGAAATATTTCCTTAGAGCAACACAAGGAGAAATATTTTTAGAGCCTTAGAAATATTTCCTTAGAGCAGACACAAGAAAAATATTTCCTTAGAGCAGACACAGGGAGAAATATTTCCTTAGAGCAGACACAGGGAGAAATATTTCCTTAGAGCAGACACAAGGAGAAATATTTCCTTACAGCAGACACAAGGAGAAATATTTCCTTAAAGCAGACACAAGGAGAAATATTTCCTTAGAGCAGACACAGGGAGAAATATTTCCTTAGAGCAGACACAGGGAGAAATATTTCCTTAGAGCAGACACAGGGAGAAATATTTCCTTAGAGCAGACACAAGGAGAAATATTTCCTTAAAGCAGACACAAGGAGAAATATTTCCTTAGAGCAGACACAGGGAGAAATATCTCCTTAGAGCAGACACAAGGAGAAATATTTCCTTAGAGCAGACACAAGGAGAAATATTTCCTTAAAGCAGACACAAGGAGAAATATTTCCTTAGAGCAGACACAGGGAGAAATATCTCCTTAGAGCAGACACAAGGAGAAATATTTCCTTAGAGCAGACACAAGGAGAAATATTTCCTTAGAGCAGACACAAGGAGAAATAATCCCTCGGAGTAGACACATGGGGAAATAATTTCTCAGAGTAGACACAAGGAGAAAAAATTCCTCAGAGTAGACACAAGGAGAAATAATTCCTCAGAGTAGACACAAGGAGAAATAATTCCTCAGAGTAGACACACGGAGAAATAATCCCTCGGAGTAGACACAAGGGGAAATAATTCCTCAGAGTAGACACAAGGAGAAATAATTCCTCAGAGTAGACACAAGGAGAAATAATTCCTCAGAGTAGACACAAGGAGAAATAATCCCATGGAGTAGACACAAGGGGAAATAATTCCTCAGAGTACACACAAGGAGAATTAATAATTCCTCAGAGTAGACACAAGGAGAAATAATCCCTCGGAGTAGACACATAAGGAAATAATTCCTCAGAGTAGACACAAGGAGAAATAATTCCTCGGAGTAGACACAAGGAGAAATAATTCCTCAGAGCAGACACAAGGAGAAATAATTCCTCAGAGTAGACACACGGAGAAATAATCCCTCGGAGTAGACACAAGGGGAAATAATTCCTCAGAGTAGACACAAGGAGAAATAATTCCTCTGAGTAGACACAAGGAGAAATAATTCCTCAGAGTAGACACAAGGAGAAATAATCCCTCGGAGTAGACAAAAGGGGAACTAATTCCTCAGAGTACACACAAGGAGAATTAATAATTCCTCAGAGTAGACACAAGGAGAAATAATTCCTCAGAGTAGACACACGGAGAAATAATCCCTCGGGTAGACACAAGGAAATAATTCCTCAGAGTAGACACAAGGAGAAATAATTCCTCTGAGTAGACACAAGGAGAAATAATTCCTCAGAGTAGACACAAGGAGAAATAATCCCATGGAGTAGACACAAGGGGAAATAATTCCTCAGAGTACACACAAGGAGAATTAATAATTCCTCAGAGTAGACACAAGGAGAAATAATTCCTCGGAGTAGACACAAGGAAAAATAATATTTCAGAGTGGCTGCTCACCCGTAATTTGGGAGTGTATCCAGTGTACTGCTTATCCTGAATTATTTTATATAGCCTTGCTATATACATGGATATTCAGCACATCAGCCAGAAGGCTGACTGCCCGGAATCTGTGTATCTAACTTTGGTACATTCCTGGACGTTGGGATTCTCTGTCTCAACAAAAAGATGAGAAACAAACTCATTTCCATCTTTCGCAGGCTTTGTCTTTCAGTTGTTTTGGAGAAAATCTACATATTTCTCGAAATATCTTTCAACCAAAATTTGCATCAAATTAGGGAACTTCTCCCCATTATATATTATACATTATACATTTCATAACTAAACATTCCTAATATAACAAACGATCAACGTAGTTACCTTATTAAAATAACTATCGTTTTACACAACTTCCCTATTCAAATTTATATATCATCACTTAACATCGCTTAATTCCATCGTAAGTTAATTTTACATGCCTAATATTTCATTTAAATTTGTCTCATTACTATCCATTTTCCTTCATAATATTCTAAATAAAAAGTAACTGTCTTAAGTTTATGCTAAATTTTGAATCAAAAAGCAATTCTGACATAAGCTTATCAATTACAAATATTTTAGGGTCTAAGTTTTGAAGGATACAAATTGGAGCTTGAATGCGACCTTACCCTAGAATGACTCTAAAACATACACCATCCCACCTCTCTCTCTCTCTCTCTCTCTCTCTCTCTCTCTCTCTCTCTCTCTCTCTCTCTCTCTCTCTCTCTCTCTCTCTGTACATTATGGTTAATAGTTGGGGTTTTAGTTATTGCTGACCAGTGAGTCACTCAGTTTTCTCTTTCTGTGTCTCTATCGCTCCGTTAGTCTGTCTGTCTTTCTTTCGCTCTTTCACACAAACTTATACACCGCATATACCGGAGAGAAACCAACACATATTTAAAGTAATGCTAAGACAAATAAAAGAAGGTTAATGAATAGCCATATATATGTAACTCAGACAACTACACAAAGCCACTTCTCCTTCCGTCAAATGAATTCATAACACAGGTCACGTCTTTGGAGTACGTGTTATGTTTCCAGAGGGCATATTTGTATTCTTGAGATTTTCACTTAAACACTAGAGTTTATAGGCATAACTTTATGTTTTTGAGCTTTCTGATTTATGTGCTATTGGTTTTCCTAACATATTGTTTTATGAGAATTATGCTCATGCAAAATGGTTACGGTACCAGTGTTGGTTGGTGTGATGCCTGATTGAGAGAATGGAACTAGTCTTAGCAAATTAGGAGTGTAAGCGAAGTTAGTAAGGTCTGTTGGAAAGGATGCATATGTCACCATTTTTAGTCAACACGGTAACAAAATGGGTGGTGATATCATGAGTGTAAGATTATGTTTTGATTATTTTTCAAGAAGTGGATGTGAATTAAAGATTGTTTCTTTTCTTAAAAAATAAAAATTAAAGATTATATTATTACCCTTTTAGTAACTGTTTTTGAAATGCAATTCCAGTCCTCATGAACTCTTTCCCTTACCACTCTGTCTCGTTCAGTGAGACAGATCTAGGGCAGGGTTTTCAACTTTTTTCTCCCCACGCACCATTTGGGGTATTTTTAATGTCAATAATGTACCATCCTTCACTTTGTATAAAGTAGAAAACAAAACAAACGCAGAAAAACATTCCATTGTGTATATTTGCAAGTACTGTACTGAAGGGAAGTTAAGTACACAACTCTCCTGACATAACCAATAATATTGTAAACACAAAGAATTCCATAAAAATAAAGAAAATTGTTCATAATTATTTACCTGTGGCTATGCAGTCAGTGGGCGGCCAGGCCCCTAACCCTAACGACCCGTGGGGAGAGCGTACCCCCTAATTGACCCTTGGCGTACCCCAGGTTGAAAAAAATTCCAAACCCATAACTGGCTTCATCCTGCAAACCAGGAATCTAGGAATGTAGCATAGATGCTATACATCCGGAACCCAGATACGTTTCATCGACTATTTGCAAGAGGCCATACTAACACAGGCCCAACTATACAAAACGATAGTAACTAATCTGTGTACAAAAACCATGGGATGCACCATGTGATATTAGCCAAAATATTTCCCATTAAAAGTCTTGTGAACAACTAAACATATGATTTACAATTAACTATTTACATGTGACAAAGTGGCACGAAACAAAAATACGTGCTGAAAGGAGCTACTTCTCGTGCGAAAAAAAGTTTACGGCCCATCAGCTGCTTCGTGATCGACACGGAAACACCAAGTAAACTATAGGTCTTGGGAAACACCTTCGGCTGTCGATCGATACCACATATACCTCACGGGTTGCTACAAAAGTAACAAATATATCTTGTTTCACTGAAGAGAAAGGAATTATTTCGCGCAGCCAATCATATATGCTGGTTAATAAAGAGTATACAGTGAAATTCCGAACGTTTCTACCCATACATCTTTTACCTTTTTATTAAAAGTCAAGATGCTGAATGGGATTTCACTGACTCTCAAAATTGAAAGCCCTTTAAGAAAAAAAAAGGGGAAACAGCGTATTTAATTAACAAAAAGTGAAACAAAAATGCGAAAAAAATATTTGCCGTCAAAGTTTCTTACACAATATTGAATATTCAGAGGGGTATAAAAAATTATGATTAAAAGCCATAGTCCCTGCTCTTTTTACAACAGAGGAATTCGTGTTTCATCTAATTCCTTTCTGCCAATCTATCACCATACACCAAGCACCCTTCCCCTCCTCTAATTTGCAATTAAAATCACAGCATACTGCAAATAAATTTGTTCCTTTCAAAGTATTTTTCTTTATACTTGAAAGAAACTAATTTTTTTGCAGTATGCAGTGATTTTAATTGCTAAAGAGAGGAGGGCGAGGGGGGTGCTTGGTGTGTGGTGATAGGTTGGCTAGAAAAAGATTAGATGAAACACGAATTCTTCTGTTGTAAAAAGAGCAGGGATTCTATTTCAATAAAAGGTCACCCGAAGGTCATCCTTCTTCTAAAGTGGGGTACCTGTACATTTCTCATTTTGTGTTTTGAATTTCATGAAATATGTAGGAAAAATCATCTTTCATCTTCTTTCTGTTCCTCATTCGGGGTATTTTATTATCTGATTCTATAAATTTTAGACGATAAATTTTAACAGGAACTTTATTCGCATATAACAAGAAAAATCTGATTTTTGTGACAATACAAACAATAAAAATACAGGGACGAGATTCACAAGAATAAAGCAGAGTCAAACCCATTTTTTTAATACTAAAACAATAAATCCATATTAACAAGTAAAATCCCTGATATCATACAGGAACGAAAGTGAATGAAGCGGAATGAAAGATAAGCGAAAAGTTGACAAAGAAGGCCAACGAAGACTGTTCGACATTCAAGACTTTGAAATGGTTCCTGTGAACCGAGAATTTACGAGGGTGTTATGTCTTGTTTATGTTTCCTAGTCAACAAGGTGTTTGCATACAACCTTGGGCAATGCGAAGCTGCAATTTATTGTGAGGAAGGAGCGAAGGCACGGTATGAGACGCCTCCTGCTGGACCCATAAAGATTTGCATGTAATGGTGCGAATGTTCAGTGTGGGCACATAATTCATCAATTTCTTGATAGGTCTTTAAGCATCTTTGGTCATTTTTTTTTATCAGACGTGGATATTTAAAAAAATGACTTGGATTTTCCATTTAAAAAAGAAAATTAGCAAGTAAAGGTGATGATTTTAGGACCTTATGCTCTTTGTAACACATACCTCTTATTCCGTGCTTTCGCGGCTTAAAGTAAATCGTGGCTACACATTGCCTGAGGCTGTGTGCAAACACCTCGTTGACTAAGAAACATCAATTCTTCGTTCACAGTAAACATTTCAGATTCTGCTTGTGGAAAAAGGCCTCCGTTTTGCTTCTGTAAGATTGTTCTATCATTTTATCCTCTCCTCAGTTTTCTTTGGTTCTATTTTGTTATCAATCTTATGATTTTAAATTTTCAAGTTATATAATGGTGATGCATATGATTTTTTTTTATAAGACAGCATCGCATCAGCTTATACATTTCTAAATGTAATACAGGCGGGAGGCAACTTTTACTAGTTTTTTTCCATTAGATATGTATAAAACGTAAAGATCAAAAATGAGAAATCCCACAAATGATTTTTAGAAATACGTAATGTTCTAAGTCTTTCAAAGAGGTCGCGGGTAGAATAACTTTCAACAGTTTCGTAATGAACAATAAAGTAAAACCTTGTGAAAATTCAATAAACGTGTTTACATCGTTTCCTGCCTCTTCATTCCTCATTCTTCTTTATATAATAATAATAATAATAATAATAATAATAATAATAATAATAATAATAATAATCAACAGTTTCGTAACGACCAATAAAGTAAAATCTTGAAAAAGAACAACAAACGTTTTATATCGTTTCCCGCCTCATCATTCCTCATTTGTCTTCTTCTTCTGAATAATAATAATAATAATAATAATAATAATAATAATAATAATAATAATAATAATATAATAATAATAATATGCTTTGTTGAATAATATGGTTGCATTATGCAAATTGGTTTTATACTGAGTATTCTCAGTTTTTCTTATAATTCGCTTTTCCTGCACATCAATACTGATAAATAGTCAATCAATGTTTATAAATTGTGGATACAGACAGCGTATTTCGTACAGCAGAAATTCTTTATTTCTATTACAGTAGGTTACTGAAACCTGGTGGTGTAAACCCGTAGAATTTCGCCCTGCGAAAGGTATTTATTATTATATATTTTGTATTAATAATAATAATAATAATAATAATAATAATAATAATAATAATAATAATAATAATAATAATAATAATAATAATAATGAAACAAAAGAGAAATGAGGAGAAGCAAAAAGGAAAGCAACAATGTTACGGAAGCAAGACGAAGACCTCGTTCGACTCGAGGAATCTGAAATGCTTCCTGCGAGCTAAGAATTGATGTTTCCCAGTCAACGAGGTGTTTGCATACAGACCCGGGCAATGTGTAGCCACGATTTACTGTAAGTAGCGAACGCACGGAATAAGGGGCTTTCAATTCAGGCTGTAAAGATTTTCGTTGAATGGTGCGAATATTCAACGCCGGCATTAAAAGGCACTTCGGCGCCGTTAGCGTTTCTAGATACTTTTGTCACCCGTCGGGTGTGTGAGGTTGATGTTTTGGAACAGGCTGGACGGTCAAGTATGAGATTAGCAAGGTTTTAAGTGGTCCCCATTACATTCCATTAACTTAAATGTGTACCGAGATTGAGAACTATTAAAATAACACAGTTCTCTGTTTTGGCGATAAATCACTGTGCTATGTAAGTACGTTAACACTAATGAGTTATTTTAAAAAATTATTTATGTATTTATCCAAGAAACAAACTGTCTGATTTTGGATATCAGTTATAAAATTAGACTTTTATATCGTGAAAATAAATGCTAGTTAAGAATCACCAGCCTTGTTTCCAAAGAAATCCGGCTTCCACTGTGAAAGAACCATACCAGGCACAAAAACTCTCTTGCTAAAAACCGATAATTTTTAAATGATTCCCCATTTCAACAGATGTATGTAAAATATTCATCATAATCGATTTCAAAATAACTCAAGCAGCAACTGCATTTCATTGGGATAGATTATATTACTTAAAATTGGCCATATTAATCAGGTAGTCAATATAATCATATCTTCGTTTTCAAGTGGTAAATGTATATTTGTGATTTTATAGTTGCAACCAGACAGCTAATTTACACATAAAATCCATGAAAGTCTTCACTCAAGTTTCATGGATTGTTCTCGTATTCAAGAGTATCGTGTATGTACTTAACATAATTAAGTGATAAATAATTAAAATAAAACGTGCCCGAGAACGCCAAGGATCTGACGGTGACAAGAGAGAGTGCTTCAAAACACTTAGTCCCAGTAAGTATCTCCTTTGCACTTACCAAGGTTGCATAATGTATTAGGTTATTTGCATCAGGCGGATTTCATCAGTGAACGACTCGAGATTCTCACTTGTGGCATGACCCACAGCGTTTCCAAATATCATTCATTTGTTTGAAATAATGTTGACTGTGGAAGTCAAGTGAATCTTCCCTTTTCCGCAGCTTAAATATTTAGTTAATAAGTTTTGTGTTGGAACTGTTATCTTATTTAGTGCGACGAGTTTTACCCCTCTCCCTGAATAGACTATAATTCACTTCATTTACGAGAATTATCTTCTGTGACTGAGTGAGAAGAGGCTCTCTCTCTCTCTCTCTCTCTCTCTCTCTCTCTCTCTCTCTCTCTCTCTCTCTCTCAGACACACACACACACACACATGCTCACAGTTCACATTGTCTGAGTACTGTATTATTGACAATGCAGTTAATCTCATTCAAGCTACACAGACAATTCTTGCAGCTTTTTTTTATTGAGGTTAGTTTTCAGTAACACTGAAGTGCCACTGACGTAAACATCAATGCTTAATACTGATTCATGAGATAGAGCTGCAATTACATACCCTGCCTGCCTACCTGCTGATACATCTCATTAAGAACCTGTCCTTTTAGTGCAGCAGATTGCTGTAAAAATCGTTCAGATAGTGAAACAAGCATGAAATTTGGCACAAACATTCCTAAGACTACGCTCTCTTAGAAAGGGCGCTGGCCACCTGAAAATCAAGATGGCGGCTATTTTTTCAAAATGGCCGCCATCTATGTTAGATTCACTGGTTTGGGAGCATCTATTGGATGGAATATGCCAGTTTTTTTTAACCTCGACTTTTAGGTTATAAAATGTTCCATACCACACATTTTATTGAAAACCCTTACTAAATGAATTGTAACCAAGATGGCGTACAAAATGGTTGCCATAAAAGTTTTTTTCTATCCACAGCGCTAGCAGACATAGAGACCAACTGTTTTTATTTAATGGTATATTCATGTGATCAGACAGTTTAACTAATATGCTATTTTCAACTGAAATAGTAATGGTATGGTCACATACAACATTGTGTCTAAGACTGTAACCATAAAAAGAAAAGAAGAGAAATACGGACTAAATGCAACCAATCTATGTATAGGTCTCTCAACCTACACCTTTGAAAAATTCGAGGATAAGAAGGTAGGCATAGCATGACACGTTGGATGCTCAAGCTAGATTATCTACTGAAGAGAGGCAACATTTATCTAGACTTCACATTTGCAAGTGCACAGAGCTGTGCAGGAAGACCCAACTTGTAGCACTTGCACCTTTCCCGACAGCCTGCTTTGCATCCACATTTGGTAAGCTGTTGGCAACTCTTGGCTAAGGGCGAGTTGGTTGTCCAGAGGACTTGCCATGCTTCACCAGACTTTTGCCATCCCCACTCAGCAGGGTTCTCTGGCTGTGGCTGACACTGGGTGGCCTGCCCCACACACAACCAGCCTGGTACGCAGCACGCTTGGTGTGTTGGAGGAGAGCTCCTGGTTGGTGGAATGGCCTCATATGCCCCTTTGTTTTCTGGCAAACATATCAAGTCTAGCCTCATCCACAGTGCCAGCAGTGCTGGATCTTTCATACATAAGTATGACAAACCTCTCCAGGACCTTCAGGTCACTCTCTTCCACTCTGAGAGGGTAGTGACTCAGTTTGGAGAACACAGTGGAGGCCTCTGGAAAGATGTTCCATGTCTGCCAGGCGGTCTTCTTGCCCTTGCTCCGGAAGGCTGACACTGTATCACAGCCTGTGAACGCATGGAAGAAGAGCATGCCATTCACCTTCTCCTGGCCCAGAGAGTTGCACAGGTCATGCACAGCAATCCAGCGCAGGCTCTGGCCTTGGCCAAATGCCACCCATAGCTTCTCTAGCCCTAGATTGTGGAGAGTGGAGAAAGCACTGACTGCAACGACAAGAACATCTGTGTCATTTGCTTTAACCGTGATGGTCTTGGCTCCATGTTCTGTGGCATATTTGGCATGGAGAAAGATGCGGGTGTCAGCTTCCTCATGGAGAGCACTTTTCCAGTCCCTGAAGACTAGCCTCATGAGTGCTGAGGACAGCAGACCCTTTCGTGGCAATGACAACATTTGTGGCAGACATCTGGGCAACTTTGTCTGCCAGGAACTGGAACAACTCTGTCTTGTTGGCATCGTGTCTTAGGAAATTGCGCCAGTTGGATGGAATTGTGTTCTTGTCTGTCACCTTGCGCCTTCCTCCTTGACCACGTTGGAGCCTGGTCTCAGCTTTGAGGCTGGATGTATTGTATACATCAAATACAAGATGTGATGATGTGTACTTGCTGCTATAGGATTGTATCACAGGCAAGAAGTCGCAAAGTGCATAGCCCTCAAAGGTCTTTCCTTTCTTTGGTGGCAAGGCATGGACCAAAGCTGATCCATCTACAATGAGGACATCAGTCTTTGGTTCTTTGTCTTCTAGTGTAACATGACTCTCAGGACCGAGGTCAGCTGAGACTTCTGACATGTGTACAGCCTACCACCCTCACTAAGGGAAGCTGGGAATGTTTGATTCTCGTGCTGGAAGAATTCCTGCAGATCACATTCACGGCTCTGACAGGATATAAATAGCTTTGAGAAAAGCTGGCAATCCTCCTTCAGAAGTTTCTGCTTTGACTGTTCTACAGGAGCAGCTTCTTGCCTGAAGAAGTCAGTTCTGTTCTTCTTTATCGGCTCATAGAAGAGAGACTGCATTGTTTGCCAAAGAGTCTGAAAACTTCTGAAATTTAGTGCAGCCTCTGTCAAGGTGTGTCTGTAGGAGTTCTGCTGAGCTGGGGTGGGCAATGTCTTTGTTGTCAATGGAATACAGATCCTGGCTCTCTTCCTGAAAAGGACTTCCCAAGTGTTGCAAAGCCAATGACAGCTTGCTGACTCTCCAAGAATGTCTTCTGCGCATGAGGTGTTTGTTCATGGTGTGTTGTCTGCTCATTAGACTCCTTACTTTGAACCTCTGTTTCGTATGCAGACACCAAGCGGATGATCTCTGGGCCAGCCACCATCCATCTTCTGAGTGCTGACGGATCTTCAGTCAGCCCAATGGCTCCGCCATCAGCCTTTATAAAGGCATTGGTCTGCTCATGAGCTTGGTCAAGAGCCATTGCTGAGAACTGGCGACTGGTCTTGTGCACTGTAACAAAGTTGCCAGCCTTGAACTCCTTGTGCAACTCTGGTGTGAACTCTCTAGGGTAAGCATGTCCCTGAGGTGAATAGGCAGCCAACGAGCATAGTTTGTATTATTGTTGGAAAAGAAGTAGGGTATCAGCTCATGCAATGCCTGGCAGTAGAGGACAAAATTGGCCTCACGGAAGGACCTGATCAGTAGGAATATCACAAGTTCCATAGACAACACCATGTGCCAGAAGTGGAACTGTGGACTCTGCTGTCTTCGAAGGTCACACCACTCCTCAAACTCTAATGCCTGCTCATTGTTGTTTGCTTTCTCAGCACAGTAGTCAGTGTATGCTATCCTCAGGAGTTTGTACAAACTAGAGGCTGTAACCTGGTGCATCTGCCGTGTCCTGGTTACACTTGCAGCTGACAGGAAGGATTCTGCAGTTCCAGATGAAGCAACTCCTGCCTCCACCAGAGCTCCTGTCCAACCACTGCCATGAAGAAGAGTACCAAGAGATGTCATTGCTGCCATCTCAATGTGCAGACCACCAAACATTACCAGATACTTGTCTTCGCCATACTGATCAGGCCACTGCCACTGCACCTGCTTTGCTACGGCATAGATTGGCTGATCAGCTGTGATTATGGGTATCTGGCCAGGGTTCAGAAAATCAGTGACATCCTGCACTTAAACAAAGCACACATTCCTGTATGGGATTCAACTAGGTTCGGTCTCCGTACACCTAGCCCGATCATTCATCCAGTGCCATTTAAGTCCCGTGTGATCTGTACACCATCCGGGTAAGTACATGAACCATCATGTACAGCCCCCATACCCTTGGCTCGGCTCTCCCGCTGGCACATCCTGTCTATTCAGGTGCGGCTATCTAACTATAGCTGGTCTGGGGCTGTTAGAAAGCATTTGGGACACTAAACTAAACTATACTACAACTACTAGTCTAAGACTACAGGATTAGTAAAGCTGGATTAGCTGGCACTGAACCCCATGCTGAGTTACACAGCAGTGATGTCACCAGTGTGCCCTGGTTGTGTGCAGACATACACTCTTTTACATTTATTAATTTTCCTTCAAAATTGATGAGTTATTCGAAAGAGATGGCCTCATTAGGATCTAAAACCACAGAAACCAAGATCCATGCTTAAAACGATAATTGTTGAACGGGCATTATTTCTCATTATAATTATTGTTTCTACCTTTTCTTGGCAGCCATATAGCCCCCATATTTAAGGTAAACTGTACTGGGAAGCTACAGAAACATAATATTCACAAGAAATAGTATGGAAGAGCTTTACCATATTGCTAGAAGCAAATACATGCCATTCTAGTGAAAAATTAGCCAAAATCTGTCGATACTGGCCGCCATCTTGGAATTTGACCGCCATATTAAATTTTTGCGTGCCAGCGCCCTTTCTGATAGAGGGAACTTTAAAGAGCACTTGTGCAAAATTTCATGCTTGTTTCACTATCTGAACGATTCTTATGAAATATGCAATTATCTGCTGCACTATTTGTCTCCCTCAAATTAAGTGGTCCTTCGTCAGTAAACTATAATCTATTTACTAGTTTTTCCATCTTACACTATTTCTTGGAAAGTATCACATAAACCATTAGTTTTATTTCTGCATCTTATCTAGGTGAGTTAACTAAAAATTGTTTTGTTTTTATAGTAAAACATCCTCATCAATGAATTCTAAAAATTTACAGATGTCATGATTGGATTTTGTGTAGACATACTGAATATTTATAATTAACAGTTGTAGTAAAAGTTTTGGTTATTGGGTTTATTGTTTGTACATTTTTATCAGTGGAGTTCTTCCATTTATAGATTTATAGATTTATAGATTCATGTAGCTCACGTTGGTAATATCACGAATAAAAAGAATCGTTAGCAATCATTTTTGTATGACATCTGAATAATTAAAAAAATGCAACTGTCTCAAAATCTTAAGTGGTTTCTTGCAATATTTCTCTAATTGTCAAGTAACAATGCTGGAACGGGAGTACTTGGATAATTGTTTGATAGAATTAAATACATTAAACAGACGTTCGATTTTGAATGCTGAGGTTCATAAGTCATTGCTATTGAATTATGCCTGCATATGCAGTCAGGCTGCCTCAATTAAATAAAACTACAGAGGTCTGTTGATCTCAAATTGCCACTGATAATACATGTTGATTATGGAAAGAAGCTTTATATTCAAAATCGGAATAAGACACTTTAGCTGAAAGATGGATTGAAAATTACCCTCGTGATTTATTTTTCCATTTGTCTTTCAACTCTAGATAAAATGTTAGTAAAAAAAATCTTATTTTCAATCCTATACGTTTTCTGACGAACAATAAAACTATAAAAGGAATAAACTAAGAGTGGAACCATCTAAAATGAAACTGAAATAGGGAACTATTTAACTTGGGCGAAAAAATCAATCCTTCTCTTTGATTTTCGATCAGTATTCAAATTGCTTCACGAACGAAATGTGAAGTCCAAAAATATTGCTAGGAAAAAGTTGTCGGTAAAATGCAACAAAATATTACAATATTTTGTCAGTGCCGCTGAAAAAGCAACGGGAATGAAATTGAGCTTATGCCTACAAGAATTTTCGAAAGGAATTGACTGGGCCAAGGATAAATAAAGCAAACAGTAGTCTTTGGACGAGATTAGTTTTTGAAAGACCTGTTGGGGCATAATATAATAGTTATTTTTTGTCATACCATATATGTTAAGAAATAGTTTGAACTTTTAAAAATTTTTATCACATGATTTTTAGTAAATAATGCCGATGCAAAAATAAATTAACATTTCTATTTGAATATAGCATTTAGGCAAAAGGCCAAGCACTGGGACCTATGAGGTCATTCAGCGCTGCAACGGAAATTGACAGTAAAAGGTTTGAAAGGTGTAACAGGAGGAAAACCTCGCAGTTGCACTATAAATCAATTGTTAGGAGAGGGTGGAAAGTAAGATGGAAGCAAGAGAATATGGAAGGAGGTACAGTAAAATGAACGAAAGGGGTTGCAACTAGGTGCCGAAGGCACGCGGCAAAGAACATTAAGTAATACCTACAGTGCACCGCATGAGGCTCACTGACGTCACTACCCGCCTACGGAGGAATATTTCGTTTTAATTTATCCTTCACATTAGTAATGAATATTTGACTTGCAGGTCGATTTCTTCCTGTTGTAACTAGATATATATTCATCTTTTGACAGTGGTATTTCCCTTAATAAATTTATTAAAGATTTTGATATATCGAACAAACATTTTTGAAGGAATTGGGTTATTTCGGTTAAGTGATGACAGACTTTTGCCATATAATTTTATTCCTTGCTGCACGATTAGGAACGGCTCATAAAACATCTCTTTTGATCACTATTTGTACTCCTGAAATATGATGTTAAAACTTTTTGAGGTTTTAACATCACCACTTGATTACTGCACATTTAGCACTACTTTCGCTGCCCTTTGTAGCATTTATGGTGATTCTTTTCAGTGAATTATTTTTGTAAATTACAGCTCATATGAAAAGCTAAACGTGGCTATTTTTTTTTTTTTTCTCTCTCTCTCTCTCTCTCTTTTTGTTTTTTTGTATTGCAGTTATTTTCATTAATATTTCGATCATGAACTGTGCAAAATTCCGTTTTTATTGACCTGATTATTTTTTTTATATAAAATGTTTGATATGACATTATAACGATGGCTATTCATGTCCATATTATGTCTGACCAAACAACAACAAGATGTCAAATACTTCCAATTCAAGTTGGGGATCTATTCTGAAATTGACGAGAATAAATTTGCCCATTCAAATTAGTACTGCCATATAATACTTATTCGAAAAGACATAGAATTTGAAAACTAAATTTGAAAAAAAAAAGTAAAAAAAAAAACAGAAAATAGTGTTGTTTAGTAATATATGCTGCTATGTCACTGCCCGTAAAGACACTGGAATATAAGAAGAAAAGATGGTTTTGTTTATGAAGAGTTTATTCCATGCACTGGATGCGCTAAACCGTAAACTAACAACTCAAGGCGTTTTATCATATATCTTGGCTCTGCATCAAGTACATAAAAGTAAGTTACAGCGTCGTAATTCTCCGTTAGCTGACGTCAGTTCAGAGAAGGAAAATCGCCTATGACGGTGTGGTAACTTAGTCTTACTTTTAGTTACTTTTTATTTGTGTATTTATTAGCCTGAAATTTGTTAAGCTATACGTCACATTTCTACGTTATTTCTAAGGACAATCTGGTAATTCGCTTACATTTCCGCAAATATCCAACTCTCTCTCTCTCTCTCTCTCTCTCTCTCTCTCTCTCTCTCTCTCTCTACTCTATTATCATCAACATTCTCTTTTTGATTTTAGAGAAAGTCTTAAAACAAACCACCAAACAATTCGGTATTCATGACCTTTCGTCACCCTTTTAGCTTATTATCTATTAAATCGGCCCCAATTCTCTTCCTCTCAATGGACCGAGTCCATCTTTGTTTTTCCCTCTATATAAATAGATACATCTCCTTTAATTGTATGGTCTCTTGCATCGTTGTTGTGCTCATATTCTTTTCTATAATGCTTAGAATTTATTTTTTATCATCAACCATTCACCTCGATAGTTTGATTAAAATTTCCAATGAGTTTTCACAGCAATGCGTCATCAAGTGAAGTCTTAAAACAAACGGCGCGCAGGTAGACTCGAAACAATTGACGGAGCTATTCATGTCTCACCTTTCGTACACCCTTTTATGCCAAACAATTATCTATTAAATCAAGAACAAAACATCAGGATCAGAATTCTCCAAGGGCAAAAGAACTTTCCAATGATGGACTCATTGCTGTTGTCGCACTGATAATAAAACTGATAATGCAGTCCATCTGATTTTTGTACAAAAGATTTCCAGGCTCTTTGGAATCGATAATCCTAAGCGAGAAAATTAAAGGAGATGCAACATCTCCTTTAATTAAAACAGTATGGTCTCTTGCATCGTGTGTGTGTGTGTGTGTGTTGTTGTGTGTGTTATGGCGTTGTTACAGTATTTTTCATATTCTTTCTCTATATTATAGCAATGTAGAATTTTTTTTTCAATTGCTTTAGACTTTTTTTTTTTAAAGTTTTTCTCATTCTACAACCTTTGTCCATGTACCTCTGGTCAAATAACGATCCATCTGTTGGTCTATATCTATTTATCATCTGTCGAGTGTAAGGATGTGTATGTGTGTGTGTGTGTGTGTGTGTGAATGGCCAAGGATATGAGGTGGACAGATTAAAATTCAGAATCCAATTAACTACAATGAGGGAAGTATTTCAAATTGTGCATGGTGTCAGTCTGCAGGCGGGAAAAAATGCTTTAAAAATATTGTATCTGAAATTGAGGTGCAGGAGTTTATTTCTCAAATGATGTCGTAGCCATCTTTCAAAATATCAGTGTTCTTGAAAATAAGGAAGTTAAATAATGATATTAGGATAAATAAGAAATAAGACAGGACTTCTAAAAACATATGAAAGTGATAAGGTAATGGTGCACAGCAAACAAACATCATTTATATATACTGTAAACTGTGTAAATAAACTTTACAGTAATGTAATAGTTATATATTTATTCCTCTTTCAGAAATATGCTATAGACATGATAAATATGCTGTCAGTTAATCTAGGATATCCAAATCAGAGAGAGAGAGAGAGAGAGAGAGAGAGAGAGAGAGAGAGAGAGAGAGGGTGCAGACAGGTGAGCTGTGGATCAGCTGACGTCACTGCGCAGAGGGATCGTAAATCGGATCTCTGTCCGTCTGACCTGTCTGAGTGGGTCCTGGTCTGGCCTATCCATCTACTATAAATCGAGTGTAAATTCGGTATCTTAACTACGTCTCTACACCCATACGTTCACTGTGTCAAATCGACCTCTGCTTAATTACTTTTCACTAATCTTCTCACTTTGATTATATGGCTTCCATGGCTACAAGTAAAATCAGGTACGATAGTATATAAAACTTTTACTATTTAAAAAAAAAAAAGCCACAAGAAGATTATAGCCGCCAAATTCCTTGTTGCTAATACACATTCAAGAACAGGTACTGTCTGAAACATAACCCATTACAACTTCGATAACTGCAGTAATGACTGTTTCCAAGGTATTCATTGAAATAATTATGCCCCCTCTACCTATCTGTCTGTTAGCTAACTTGAATAATGTTTCGTAAGATATCTAATTACCTTGGAGACCCTTTCGCGAGCCCCAGGAGGTTTTGGAAACTGGCTGATATTCCCTACAATAATCCACTTACCGCCTAAGATAAACGGTTAGTGAGGCAGGAGATGGCATGTGTCGAGGTAGTTTAATTCTGCGAGGTAGTTTAATTCTGCTTGTATGATCAAGTCATAATGGCGAAGAGCAACGGGACCATAACTTAATCACATAACAGCAGCCACGTTCTGTGACATTATGCCAAATTCTGTTACTATAAAGGAAAACGTAAATATAGATCAGTGACTGTTCCTGTTTCTTGTTTCGTGGTTGACAAACTTTTATTGGTGATATGAAAGGTAAGGTGAAAATAACAGGAGCTTCAGTTTTCTTCTTCTTAATTCAGATTTTGTTTTTATTAATATCCTGCAGACATCCTAGAAATATTACGTTATAAAGACCAGTTTATATTGTGAAAGGTTTAAATATTTTCGTTAATTTCTCAGTAACAGATCCACAAGAAGACGCCCTGTAAAATGTCGTATCTAAATTATCAATTTATTCTTCTATTTATCTTACGATGATGTAATGCAGAACATCATGATCTTGCAATATACTTAAAAAACCAAATTATACTACGCACTCTAAATCGATCACTTTTTTACTCTTTTAGTCTAATAAAGATTTTATTGCATTATTTGCCTACTGTTTCAGCATTTTCTTTACCAATCACAAACATTGGTGTTCTGTACGATCACGTAGGTAGTACTGTCACATCATTTCTCCGAAAATACATGAAAAAACGAAATATGGCCATAAAAACAGGGACTCATTATCACACCCTTCTCAAGTCCAGACAGTGAAAAAAAGTAATGTTTTTCAGGCGGACAGAAAAAAGTGCGGACATAATAAAGCGCGGACGAACAGACAAAGCCGGCACAATAGTTTCTTTTGTAGAAAACTAATAAAAAGGGAGGTGTCCAAGTAGCCATGAGAATCTGCTTTTCGGAAAAAAAGGAGTAAGAACTGACTAAATAAGATGTTCCTTTTTCATCGTATAACCTGGCATATCGTCCGTAAATAAACAAGTTTCGCTCACTTTGATCTCGCAGGTAAAGAAACTTCTGAAGATGAGGTCACACATTTTGAGAAAAGTTATCTTTTTTCGGGTTCACCATTTCTTTGTACTTTTCCGTTCTACAGAGGAATGTGAACATCAAAGATGTCTAGTTCTCGAGAATGGAAGCATCAACTTATTCTTTTTTTGTTTTATGGTAATTAAATGGAGAATAGAAGTTCCCCATCGTCTTCGGGTTTATGAAATTTATCTAAATCTGTTATATTTTTGTTTTCAGCATAAGCTGCTTCTCGTGACTTGGAAGGCTCCACAGAAAAAGAACACAACGGTCACGGCTACAGTCAAACTCTCCTTGTTGAAATGTAAGTGAAACAACTTCGCAGAGAACTAATAAAGCATTATCCACTTCATATAACCTACAAAGAAAGCTCATCAGCAACACCTGTTAAACATATTGTACCATTTAACTCTCTCTCCCTTTGCTCTTCCTGAATATTCACACACTGCCCTTCCAGTCAATATTTCGTGCCAATTATTCAACACATCCTAGGTTTGCCATTACTTTTCTATCCTAGCGTTTTTGAATGACCAATCCAAGGTCCTACGTCCTTTCTACATAACCAAACCATCTGAAAATACTCTGATCCATCCTTTCACCAACTTTAACCTTTCGCCACTTTTCCCATTAACTCCTCATTTCTAGCTCTGCTGGTATGGTGGCTAGTGACGTGACATGCCGCTCAGATGTCGCGAGTTCGCGCCTCCCCCAGGGCGATGAAAAGATCACTGGCTCTGTTTCATGTTCAGCTACTGCTGCAGTGTGGGGTCTGAGGTGAGAGGCTGAAACCAATATTCTTTGGAAGCCTGAATTTCAAGTCAGTGCCCCTGTCTGCTTGTTCCATGTGAAAAGGTTTCATCTACCGAAATAATAATAATGTCTCACATGGTGTGCAACAGGTTCATGCAATCATATTAGACTTCCTTTTTATTATTTGTTTGCCTTTCAAAAACCATTAACTCTCTTCGATAAAAGAAAGTTGCATCCATCGTTCAACGGAATTCCTAAATGACGCGCTGCGTTTTTACTTCCTCACAAAAGCCTGGTTTATTGTAAGGATTAATGTGGCAATAATGAAGAAAAAACAGGACCAATTAATAGACAGTCATGATTCGACTATATAACAGCAATATAGTTATGTGTCCTTAAATATATACTGATTATATATTCCATATATTGTGAGCTACATCTTGTAGTCACTTTATACTGAATCACATTTAAACGTTATTAATTTTTTTATATAATAATGATTAATTTATTACTATCTGAGGTATTCATATTCTAGAAGAAACCAATGTGTATTTTAATTAAAATTATCTTTCCCCAGATTTATTCATTCTGTTTTATACTATTCCTAACTGTGGTGTTTGTAGAAAATTATCTGTAATATTAATGCCTCAATAATCTACAGAGAAAAAACAAAAAGGGAATAAGCCAAATATTTTCTGACATTTCTGAATATTCTAGATATTCATGCAATGTTGTCTGTTCATTAGGAAAACGCAACACTTATTAAAAACGTGTCGCCATTTGCTGAATTCTTATCAAAGAATCTTCTCATTACAGTAATGAATGCGAAACGGAAATGCTGCCATGGGGTGGACGATATTGGTAACCATGGTATTTTAAGTTTGCTTCCATTTGGCCTCCATTTGTTCCCTTCAATACGACTTGTTGTGAATTGCAGGTAAATTATAATAGAAGAAAAGACACCCATTCGGTGAAATTTTGTTCGGCTGTTTTCTTGTTGACTAACATTTCTACTGATGAATTGTGTACAAAGTGGTGCTCTTAGCTTACGAAAGCTCCTGCTGAAATGATTTTCAGTTCATTGACTCCTTTTTAATATCCTCTAAGCCTTGATTTCGTCCTTCATCCGTTGTATAATTCCACGTGTTGCTCAATGATCCCTTCTTATTTCAATACGAGGACTTTCAGTAATCCTTCTCCTGCTGTCATCCAAATGTTATGTCCTGTTTGACCTTTTGACCAGATATAACTTGCTTGACTCTTTTTCTATATATATATATATATATATATATATATATATATATATATATATATATATATATATATATATATATATATATATTTATCTTGCTGAATGCTTGTTAATGATGATTTTGTTACCGATCTGATAAGTCCCCAATCGATTACTCTGCAGGACTTTGCTTCATTGCTTTCGTGCACTAATTTGCTCTATTCAAAATTCATCCTATATCTTTTATGGCAACAAGTACATATCATACATTATTTCAATCTTTCATATTCATTGTCCCTATGTATTCCTTTCTAGGCAGAGACAGACTTCTCCCAGTTTATAACACGTCGAAAAAGTCACACTTCCAGACAAGGAATACCATATTTGCTTTCTAATGCACATTGTGTTTCGAACTGTACTGCTGCATTGATAAGTTACACCATACTTTTTTATCCGGTTGTTTCCTCTATTTTTTAACATATGGTAGTTTTAGGGAAACGAAGCGAACCATACATAAAAACTGTCTGGTGTCTATGCACTTTTTTCCTCGTTTGCTCCTGAGAGAAATCAACGTAAAAGTAAAAAACAAAAAATATAAACTTCTTTTAGACTTTCCCCTCTTGACAGTATATTAATGACTGTTTACTGACTACTTTTTCTTGACCTTCCTGCCGTAGATATTTCTTCATATTCATATTTATTGCCTCCAAACCCCTTGCTGAATCTGAGCTTGACAGGCTCTGCCTTCATTTCTTAGTTCTGAGCTTGTGAATACAACAGAACTGGGGTCCAGTAATTTACCCGAACTAAGTTCCTGAAAGGCAGACATATTTTTCTGTCTCTATTCTATTCAGTGTTTTGATATTGTTGAACCCAAACAAAACTCAAGATATAAGTTTTTGTTAAATATAGACCATTGGATCCTCCTGACCCTGCGTTTTCTTTGGCAAAGTCTTTTTAACTGTAAGCAACTCATTTCAAATTAAAGGTACGATTCTTGACTGAACACTAACTTTTGAGAAATATTATGGGTCTATGTCTTCTTAATCAATGCAAATTTCTGGTCAACGCAATAAGTTTTTCACTCTTTTTAATAAAGTGTCTGTCCTGGAGAATTATTTGTTCGTATACTCTATCATGTTTCGGGACATTAGTTGCGGGATAAAAATTTTGTTCCATTAGTAATCTCCGGTACCCTCGTTCCCTTAGGTCATTGTACAAAATTTCCATAACTCTCCCCTTCCTAAGAGCTTGAATCCTTCTAGACTTGGCCATGTCCCATATAGTACTAATTATGCAGTAAATTCGAGTAGTTGTGCTTTTTTTCATTTTTCTTATTTTTATTTTTATTTTATTTTTTTTTTTTTTTTTTTTTGCCTGTTCTGCAACATACTGTTCTTTGGAGATTTTATCCGAGCTGATGCTAAATTAGTTGTTTCCTCGTTCAAGCTGATTGCATTCCAAGTCATGTTTTAAATGCTTTATTTTATTTCGTTTTTACATTTCACTCTTAAAGTAAGTAAATCTTTATTCCTTTTGTGCAGTTTTCCTTATTGGGGCCAGAGATTTGCAGCATTTGCCTTTAACTGATAGAGTTGGAGCTTGACGAATAGTGACAATAAACGCAAGTTTCATTCAACGTATTAATTTTATAAGGATTTGGTTTGCAAGCATTTTAGATTTCTTTTTTTTTTCTTTAGATCTGACAAATTATTTTCCGATTCTTAGTTTAGAAAATATTATTTTCATACATCTGAAAGTAGCTTTGTTAGTTTATCTTTGCTTTCCTTTTTCGATATGATTTATTACGAAGCAGTTTATTTGAGGATTGATGCTGTGCTAACACTTATATAACTTTTTTTTCAATATTGATAGGTTAAACTTCTGTCTATTTTGCCTCGGGTAAAATCTTAGGAAAAACAGATGATTCTGAGGGCAATTTTGCCTCATCAACTTAAGTGGCCTTTTGATGACTCTCAAACCACTTATACCAAAAAGTGTCCTGAAGAATTCAACCATACCTGAATTAGTTGTATCAGAGAATGTTTATTTCCATCTGATGGTAGGTTTTAAAAAATTTTTAGTGGTATTTTTTCTTCAGGGGCGGTTATGACTCCCAGTTTTCATTAATTTTTATATTTTTCATTTTTTTTATCAGACGATGGATAGATGATACCAATGCATTGTTCATCCCACAACCATCTGTAAGATTTGTCCTTTCTCAAGACTCTTCGCGATGTCTAAATACCAACAATAATCAGGTATTCCTTTCCTCTTCCGTTTGACCAAGTCGAGTTTCATAAGATAATAACGCATAGATCATGCAAGATAAACGGGCTTTCAGAAATCAGACAGCATGTGTCACGGTTGCTTGATTCTGACTGCATAATTAAGCCATTATACCAAACAGAAGTGTGAAACGTAACTGAATTTCGTAAATAGTCATGGTCTCTGCCACTGAGCGAGATTCTCTCACTACAAATTGCGAAATTAATACAAATGCAACGAAGATTCCAGAGTATAATCTTATTGTATTTAATTTTTTATTGCGAAAGTATTTTAACTTAATCTGATTTTTTTTATGTTATATGGATTTCTTCAACTTGAAACACTGGCAGGAATTTTAAAAATTATGAAACTGAATATTATTTTATTAGGGAGATTCATTGGTCTCAACGTAGAGCAGTTAAGGCAATAATCTCATTAACTAGAGGACCTAGGTTCGATATCCGTTTGAAAATTGTCTTTTGAGATCTACCTTGCTTCAGATGACTTGAAAAGCAACCAATGTGTAAGGTAGCTACTTAATTCTAAAGGATTGCCCTCATTGCACACCCATGCATTTTCATTATTTATATATATATATATATATATATATATATATATATATATATATATATATATATATATATATATATATATATATATATATATATATATATATATATTATATATATATATATATATATATATATATATATATATTTACATATATATAAATGCATGGCATGCATTCTAAAAAATATTTTACTCTTTAAATTATGAAGTACACTCAATTCTCCGATTATAACTGAAACCATGGCCGGGCCTCCAGCGGAGGCAATTCTCCTATATATATATATATATATATATATATATATATATATATATATATATATATATATATATATATATATATATATATATATATATATATAATTATATATATGTATATATATATATATATATATATATATATACTTTATCAATTATATATTATATATATTATATATATATAGTATTTATTAAGAAAAATTACATGTATCTTGGACAAACAGTCCACATTATATATATACTTGATAAAAAATATATATATATATATATATATATATATATATATATATATATATATATATATATAGTATATATAATATATACATATATATATATACATATATATATAATATATATATATACATAAATATATATATATATAGTATATATAATTTTATATAATATATTTATATATATACTGCATATATATATATATTTTATATATATATATATATATATATATATATATATATATATATATATATATATATATATATATATGTGTATGTGTGTGAATCCCAAGGGAAAATGACAGGCAGAAGTTCGGTACCAAGCGCTTTCACGTTTGTTAACGCATCGTCTGGTCACAAATGAAACACAGATGAAAGGAATGATTTCAAAGTAACCAAAAGAACAAGAATACCAGGGATCAAGTAGTTACTAACTAAAACATAGGCCTAACTACAAGAGATACGAAAGTTTAGCCATACAAAATCCAAAAACATGAATGAAATTGAATACCAGATGGTTAACTGCCAAGGGGTAATAAACAAAAGGGTAACCTAGGAAAATCGGGGATCACGCGGTCACAAACTAGAACCAAATACTTAACATAAGATTTGTGGAGTCTTACCCATTCAAATTGCAGAAACATGTATAAAACTGAACACTAATTTTGATTATATCTACCAACAACTTTTTTTAATTATGAAGGCATCAAGTTTAAACAAACCAAGACTTAAATTTAGAGCACTTTCATTACTTGACCTGATAAAACAAGATTCAATGATATTCCTTTTAACTGTGTCGTTACACGGGACTAAAGATCTTGCTTTCACTCCAGTTAATAGGGTGATCTGAATCTCTCATACGTACGAATAATGCATTCGATATTTGGCCAGTTCTCACAGAATATTGGTACTGCTTGATTCGTTGTGAAAGTGATTTTCCAGTTTATCACATTTTTTACAAGGAATTTCATAGTACAATCAGAAACATTTCTAGGAGAATTTTTTTGTTACTAAACTCTTAACATTAAAATTACTGAAAACAACATTTATGCTGAAAAGCTTTAAAATTCTACGAATTTGTAAAATCCTTTCATCATAAGGTAATTTGAGAATATCATACTTGCTGAATTAAAGTTTGTTATTAGTTAAATAAAATCTTTTCCTGGTGCTTTTCCATGCTACATCTACAAAGGTCCTGAGGTGAGTCAGAAATTTACTTCTGTTCCACACACGACTGTGTGTTGGTTATTTCTATTTATATATGTATATATATACTGTATATGTTTATATATATAATTATATATATACTGTTTATATATATATATATATATATATATATATATATATATATATATATATATATATATATATATATATATATATATATATATATATATAGAATGCGTTATGCAAGTGGACACAGCATATAAAGGACAGGGTGACGCGACGGCAATAAATATGTCACCCTCTGATGACCGGCTATCTCCT
Organism: Macrobrachium rosenbergii; assembly: GCF_040412425.1. Lineage (NCBI taxonomy): Eukaryota > Metazoa > Arthropoda > Malacostraca > Decapoda > Palaemonidae > Macrobrachium > Macrobrachium rosenbergii. The sequence continues at coordinate 21,860,367 of NC_089799.1, forward strand.
TGTCACTCTGTCCTATATATATATATATATATATATATATATATATATATATATATATATATATATATATATATATATATATATATATATATATATATATATATATATATATATATATATATATATATATATATATGTATGTATATATATAAATGTATGTATATACTGCATATTATATATATACTGTGTATATGTATATATATATATATATGTATATATATATATATATATATATATATATATATATATATATATATATATATATATATATATATATATATATAAGGGTATGAATGTGTATTATCTTCATGGAGAAGCTACATTTACTGATTACTAGAAATGGGTCTAATTTATTTTTGCATATTATTAAGGGAAAAGACTTTTAAAAAGATACCTTAAAGTTTTTAATCTTTACAGTACTCAATTTTGACGTGAATTCGTTGCTAATATAGACATGATTAATTCATTTGTTAAGTTCTGTTTTTAATTTTTGAAGATAACTTAGTCTTAACACTGAAAATGTTTGATTTGGAATTCAATGATAATTATTTTACAAATACTGATTTATTCATCTGATGTAATTCAGTTCAAAATAATATGAGATGGATGTTAACTTTATTTTGTTCTCATATAAATAGGAGCTATGTTACCAATTTAACAGTCGTCACTAAATAACAGAATTATTACTTTAACAGTTGTCATTAAATAATAGAATTATTATTCCAGAAAAACTCTGAAATTCGTTGAAAATCACATTTTATGTATCCATCGCCATTAATTCATTATAATTTTTTCGTGTGAGAATTTTTCCACAGACACATATTTGCTGAAAATAAGTTTCAGAATTTTCGGTTTTATTTTCGAAATCCTAAAAGTTATCGAGTGCCAAAATAAAATCTCATATCTTTTCTATAGATTTAATTGCAATACTAATCCGAAATTCCCTGGCCTGAAATCTTCCACGTTGAAAATGCAATTCATGATTATTTACCTTTTCCCTGAACTATTGGTATACGATAGCTATAGTGTAAAAGACATATCTATCTGTATTTCGTCCGAGAGGTTTTTCTAATTCATTAAGTGTATAAATCATTTCATTTGTGTAAATTTCCATTGTGGACGAATCTTTGTCATTTCGCTATTGGAAACTGTGAGATTACGTATATAGCAGTTCTATGAATCATATAGATGGATAAATATGGATATGGATAAATTAATCTAACATGAAAATTCACATATCTAATATCTTTTTCTCTTGGACTGGCTGACAGGAATTAATGTATTTTTAAAACTTATTCTTGATGCTAAAGATACCAGGCGGGTCATACCTAATTCCGGGACATTCCAGCAAGAGTAGCTGAATTATGGATTTCTCTTTATAAACAATGGCAAACCTATTGATCAGAAACAAGTTCATCGAATCAGAAAGCACAGGGAAAGGCTGAAAATTCCTAATTTTCAAGGCGAGAGGGAGAGGGAACTGCTGAAATTCCACATACCCCTTGATTGAATTGCTATTCCGGACGCGTCCAAAAGATTAAATTAAAGCTCAAATGGCCAAACAAATAAACAAGAAAACATTCACGGAAGGGAAAACATGTAAAAGAATTAATGAAAGAAAGGAAGGTAGTGGGTTTTTCCTTAGGACCAAAGGGTGGTGTGACCAGGTTTGTTCTACTCATATGTGAGAGGAAGAGCAAAATACTATCTTGAATCAAGATTCAGCGTCGACTTGAATGCTCGGTACAGATTATTACACTATAATGCAAAGCATCAATGAAATAAAGTACAGTTATCTTACGCTTATATGAATAAAACTATTTCGGATCCTAGCTGTTAACCAATCAATGTGAAGCATGGAAAATATAGTTTTTCCATTAGATAGATAAATAAATAATTTCCTTTTTACAATATATAAATGTCTTTAGACGAGCGTTCATCATATGAATACAAATTTCCACTCAACATTGAAATGCACTCGTTCAAAACTTTAAGTATCCGTTCGATTCATGAAATATGATGTGGAAATAAATGACTCAAAGTACAAAGTAGTTATTATTCGCCATTTCCATTTATATGCAAAGGCCCTTGTGTGTTGTAAGTTAACATAACTCACAGAAGTAAGTTTACGAAGGTGGTACTATATATCTAACAATAATCTTGAAGCTTTGTGAATGGTTTAGTAGACTATTAACAAAAACAAATGCATGCAAATCCCATAAACATAAGACACTTACTAATCAGAAACAAATACATTTAAATGATATTAATAAACAAAGCCAATGATTTAACTTTTTCACCAGTTCACATACTACATCCATTGTTAATTTTAATTTTAGCTTTCTGTTAAAGAAAACTATTGCGCCAGCTTTTGTCTGTCCGTCCGCCCTCAGATCTTAAAAACTACTGAGGCTAGAGGGCTGCAAATTGATATATTGATCATCCACCCTCCAATAAACAAACCAAATTGCAGCCCTCTAACCTCAGTATTTTTATTTTATTTAAGGTTAAAGTTAGCCATAATCATGCATCTGGCACCGATATAGGACAGGCCACCACCGGGCAGTGGTTAAAGATTCATGTGCCGCGGCTCATAACAGCATTATACCGAGACCACCGAGAGATAGATCTATTTTCGGTGACCTTGATTATACGCTGTAGAGAAAACTTCGGCGCATTTTTCACTTTTCTATTGGTGAATAGAGAAAATTTTTAAGAAGCATCAGAAGAAATAAAGAGATCAATAAATGGTATGCTCATTATTTAAGCATTTTATCTATGTATAAAGATTCTAATATAACAAAAGTAAATGGGTAGAAATAGAAAATACGTGTCATAATATGGCACATTACTATTTTTTTAAGGATTTAACAGTAATATATATATATATATATATATATATATATATATATATATATATATATATATATATATATATATATATATATATATATATATATATATATATACACATAAATATTAACAAAACATATACAAAATTATACAGGGTGTAACAAAAATTACAAATATGAAATTTCTTGTCAAAAAGAATTTTACTTTTTCCCCATTCATTCTTGTTATAATCCTTTTTATATTGAAACCTTAACACAGAAATTCTGGAAAACTTAATCCACGAGCATATATATTCATCTTATTTCTTCTGAAATATCGTAAAAACTGATTAAATTTTCCGATAAAAACACTTGTTTTATAAATGTTCAATACAGATTAAAATCCTTGTAGCAATGGATTTCTTTAATGTATATAAAAAGAAACAATGTTAGTCCCTAGTTATAATATATCTAATATAATAAGTAATACTGTCTCAATAATAATAATAATAATAATAATAATAATAATAATAATAATAATAATAATAATAATAATAATAATAATAATAATAATACGAGCAATTGCTAACTGACCGTGAATAATAATAATAATAATAATAATAATAATAATAATAATAATTAAAAATGATAATAATAATAATGACAACAATTGCTAATTGACCGTGAATAATAATAATAATAATAATAATAATAATAGTTAAAAATTATAATAATAATAATTATTATTATTATTATTATTATTATTATTATTATTATTATTATTATTATTAATAATATTATTATTATACCAACACCTGTGGACTGAACTGAGAAGGTTATGGATATGCCAGTGGAGGTAATGCCTATAATCACCGTGGCACTGGATACCAAAAGCTACAGAGAGAAAAGTACAGCAGATACACTTAAAGCCAAAGTAGTTCCAGGAATCACGCACAGGATCGTGTTACTAGAAACCGCTCATATAGAAAGAAAGTGATGGGCTCATAGGAAAGAAAGATGCAACCCGGAACCCCACACTATAAACCGCTCATACAGAAAGAAAGTGATGGGCTCATACAGAAAGAAAGATGATGGGCTCATACAGAAAGAAAGATGGGCGACCGAAAAAGATGCGACCTGGAACCCACACTAGAAACCGCTCATATAGAAAGAAAGTGATGGGCTCATATACATACAGAAAGAAAGTGATGGGCTCATAGGAAAGAAAGATGTGACCCGGAACCCCACACTACAATCAGCTCATACAGAAAGAAAGTGATGGGCTCATACGAAAGAAAGATGCGACCTGGACCCCCAACTCTACAAACCACTCATATAGAAAGAAAGTGATGGGCTTATACGAAAGTGAGATGCGACCCGGAACCCCACACTAGAAACCGCTCACATAGAAAGAAAGTGATGGGCTCATACGAAAGAAAGATGCGACCTGGAACCCCACAAACATCATAAGAAAGCTCATAAAGCTCAAAGAAAGTGATGGGCTCATAGGAAAGAAAGATGCGAACCCCAGAACCCATACACTAGGAAAGAAAGACGGCTCATACAGAAAGAAAGTGATGGGCTTATAGGAAAAAAAGATGCGACCCGGAACCCCACACTAGAAACATACAGAAAGAAAGTGATGGGCTCATATGAAAGAAAGATGCAATGGGCTCAAAGAAATTGAAAGAAAAAGATGCGACCCAGAACCCCACACTACAAAACTCACAGAAAGAAAGTGATCATATAGAAAGAAAGTGATGGGCTCATAGAAAGAAAGTGATGGGAAAGAAAAGATCAGAACCCCACACTAGAGACTGCTCATATAGAAGGAAAACTCCACACTACAAACCACTCAAATAGAAAGAAAGTGATGGGCTTATACGAAAGAAAGATGTGACCCAGAACCCAACACTAGAAACTGCTCATATAGAAAGAAAGTGGTGGGCTCATAGGAAAGAAAGATGCGACCCGGAACCCCACACTACAAACCGCTCATATAGAAAGAAAGTGATGGGCTCATACGAAAGAAAGATGCGACCCGGAACCCCACACTACAAACCGCTCATATAGAAAGAAAGTGATGGGCTCATAGGAAAGAAAGATGCGACCCGGAACCCCACACTACAAACTGCTCATATAGAAAGAAAGTGAATACGAAAGAAAGATGTGATGGAACCCCACACTATAAACTGCTCATATAGAAAGAAAGATGGGCTCACAGAAAAAAAAAAAAGATGCGACCCAGAACCCCACATTAGAAACCGCTCATATAGAAAGAAAGTGATATACGAAAGAAAAAGAACCCCACACTACAAACCGCTCATATAGAAAGAAAGCAATGGGCTCATAGGAAAGAAAGATGCGACCTGGAACCCAACACTAGAAACTGCTCATACAGAAAGAAAGTGATGGGCCCATAGGAAAGAAATATGCGACCCGGAACCCAACACTAGAAACCACTCATATAGAAAGAAAGGGATGGGCTCATACGAAAGAAAGATGCAACCCAGAACCCCACACAAGAAACCGCTCATATAGAAAGAAAGTGATGGGCTCATAGGAAAAAAAGATGTGACCTGAACCCCACACTACAAACTGTTCATATAGAAAGAAAGTGATGGGCTCATAGGAAAAAAGATGTGACCCGAACCCCACACTATAAACTGCTCATATAGAAAGAAAGTGATGGGCTCACAGGAAAAAAGATGTGGGCTCAAACCGCTCATATAGAAAGTGATGGGCTCAAAAAGAAAGATGCGACCCAGACATATAGAAAGAAAGTGAACCCCTGAACACTACAAACCGCTCATATAGAAAGAAAGTGATGGGCTCATACGAAAGAAACATGCGAACCACTGCAAACCCTCATATAGAAAGAAAGTACAAACCGCTCATATAGGAAGAAAGTAGAATGGGCTCATACAGAAAGAAAGATGTGGCCATAGGAAGAAAGATGACCTGAACCCCACACTACAAACTGCTCATACACTAGAAAGATAATGCGACCTGGAACCCCACTCATACAGAAAGAAAGTGGTGGGCTCATAGAAAAGATAGATGCGACCCGGAACAAAGGAAAGAAATGGTGGGCAGGAACCCCACACTAGAAAACCACTCATAGAAAAGATATAGAAAGAAAGTAGAAAGAAAGGTGGGCTCATAGGAAAGAAAGATGCGACCCGGAAACCCACACTACAAACCGCTCATATAGAAAGAAAGTGGTGGGCTCATAGGAAAGAAAGATGCGACCCGGAAACCCACACTACAAACCGCTCATATAGAAAGAAAGTGATGGGCTCATAGAAAAGAAAGATGCGACCCGGAACCTCACACTAGAAACCACAGAAAGAAAGTGATATAGGAAAGAAAGTACAGAAAGATGGGCTCATAGAAAGAAAGATGCGACCCGGAACCCCACACTACAAACCGCTCATACAGAAAGAAAGTGATGGGCCCATGGAAAGAAAGATGCGTTAGAAAATCAGAAAGAAACATGGGTAGGAAAGTGAATTTGTCAGAAAGAAAGTATGGGTATAGGAAAGAAAGATGCGATTGAACCTGCACCCCCACACTATAAACACCAGTCTAGATATATGTCAAGAAATAATATTCATAATAGATGTTGTTAATAGATGTTAACGACATGTACGTAATTCATACATAGCCAACAAAAACATAATTTTTAGTGAAAGTCAGTGAAGCTTTTTTTTCATAATGCCACTGTTTAAATTACTTGTAAGTGCCTTTAATTCATCTCATGTATATAATAATTTTAAAATTATCACTACAATTTCTGGCAGTAGTCTCTATAGAAAGAACAAGTAAAAAAGGCTCCTTAGTTTCTTCGGCGTAATCGAGTTTTCTGTACAGCGCTACATCGCTACAGCGTATAATCAAGGCCACCGAAAAAAGATGCATCTTTCGGCCCGGTGGTGTCCTATCATATATCGTTGCCAGAAGCACTATTAAGGCTAACTTTAACCTTAAATAAAATACAAATTACTGAGGCCAGAGAGCTGCAATTTGGTATGTTTGATGATTGGAGGGTGGATGATCAACATACCAATTTGCAGCCCTCTAGCCTCACTAGCTTGTAAGATCTGAGGGTGGACAGAAAAAGTGCGGACAGAATAAAGTGCGGACGGACAGACAAAGCCGGCACAATAGTTTTCTTTTACAAAAAATCAAAAATGGATACTATCATAGTTCCCATTCAAAAAAGGAAAAAATTGTATCGAAGGGAGACACTAAAATAAGAAAAATGTGTTGAAACTGGAAAATATGGATTCGAACAACCGATGGAAAGCATCAGATTATTCTAAAATATCTCTTATCAAAAATAACTGATCTCCCTTAAATTGTGGGAGCCCTCTCTAAAAAAAAAATCAACGTTAATCTGAGATCTTATTGTTGCGTATCGTTTCTAAAAGGAACAAAGTATGGAACGAAACCATTACATGTTTTTAATGATTCCCTTTTCAAACACGTAATTACTATGTGCCAGGATGGGGAAAAAATCCGCAATTTTATACAAATTCCGAAAGTCTATTTTCGTGGATATCCAGGTTTCGTGGAATCGGTCACGATCCGATGATCATTAAACTGAATTTTTGGCTCTGATGGCAACCATCTTGCATGGATCATTTTGCAACTCGATGGGTGCAGCCATTTTGTAACATATTTGCGCTCATAATCTTACACAAACACACACATACCTATATATAGATAAAAATAAAAATATATATACATTATATATATATATATATATATATATATATATATATATATATATATATATATATATATATATATATATATATATATATATATATATATAAACACTAGCTGACCAACCTGGAGCTGCCTGGGAAAAATCTGAATGACAACTGATAAACTCTCTCTCTCTCTCTCTCTCTCTCTCTCTCTCTCTCTCTCTCTCTCTCTCTCTCTCTCCCTTTCCTGTTAAGATAGTTGCTTTAATTACATTGCCCAGTATTTTTTACATTTTATATTTCACCACTTCTCACTCCCCATTCCTATCGGGGCTGAACTTGGACATAAAACGGATCTAGAATGTAACTATTCATCTCAGTGACCTCGAAAACTATGGATTAGACACTAATATCTGTCATTTTCAACATTTTATTTTTCACTCCTTCTCACCCCTGTTCCTATCGGGGCTGAACCTGGACTTAAACGGCATTGGGAGTGTCATTATTCATTTCAGTGACCTCGAAAACTATGGAATAGATACTAATATATGTCATTTTCGGTTAGTTTTACATCACCCCCTTCCCACCCCAACCCCCTTTGGTGCCAGTGATGTCGTACATCCACAGCATTCTTTCCCAGATAGTAAGTCATATGTATACCAAGTTTGGTTGAAATTACTCAATGCGTTTCAGAGTTATGCTGGAACATACATACATACACACACACATATATGTATGCATGCACACACATACATATGTATATATATATATATATATATATATATATATATATATATATATATATATATATATATATATATATATATATATATATGTGTGTGTGTGTGTGTGTGTATGTATATATGTATGCATGTATATGTATGTAAATAAACATACATATATATAAATGTGTGCAAATGTACATACATATATATTATGTATATATGTGTGTGTGCGCGCGCGTGTGTGAGTGTATACCCTATACTTTTAATGTTATAAAAAGATAAGAAAAAAAAACAATGGCCGGTGGCCCACTCAAACACTTACTCTTATCTATCTATGAAGTATATTCCCTTTATATATCTCCCGAGGCACATAAGCAATAATTTGACAAAGAACCTGTAAACTTTGTCCTCTGAGATACAAAGGGAAACAATATCACCTTTTAGGTAAAAAAAGAAGCCTTTTTTCGCAAGGATTAAATGATCAAAGGATTGAGTTTCGAAAGTAAAGTTTTGTTTCTCATGGGGCTCAGAGTTTTATGTCCTTTACTTTACCTGAAAACATGCGATATTTTTCCTTCCTTTATTTTCTCTGGGACTTTTTTTTCTCCCCCAATGAAAATAAAATAGTGTCAGTAAAAATGAAATGCGGCACACGAATTTATCTCGCATTTAAACGACATCATTGTTTTAGTGTGTTGTTACCCTTATACAGATCTCTTTACAAGAAGTTATATTGTCTTAAAGGTTCTTAATGAACTAGAGTCTATAACTACATTCCTTTTCTAGGTTGAAAGACTGACGTTCGTTCCCGATGTGGGTCAGAAATTTATTTGTGTGAAACGCGTGCCCATGTGTTCATTAGTTCCATCATAGTCACGCTGGGAAGGAGTCATTCGAATGAAATGCTACTCACTGGTGGGTCGGGAAGTTGGGTAAAATTAGCTAGTATCTTAGGTGGCAGTCTACCCAGGAAAAACCTCAGATACATAATTACTTAGGTTCCAATTTCTTTTATGACCTGTGTGGGTAAACTGGCAGCCCCCTAGCCTTTCATTTGAGAGACTGGGGCTCAATCCCAATGAGTCAGAAACTTATTTCTTGGAACCTGTATTTCAGTTTTTACATAACCTTACGTTACATTTTTTTTTTTTTTTTTGCACTTTATGGACGATGCCGCCATGTTGAATAGCTTACTTAGGAAGCATATAGTCTTCAAAGAAGGACGATTTTTGACCGTTAAAGAATTTGTTTTCACTAAGTAAGATCTGAAGTCCATCAAATTTTCCTTAATGTTACGACGCAAGAAAGTTTTGAATCGGTTACTCAGTCAGTCCAATCAACCAAGCATATTGGGTCTTCATCCCTGAGTTGTCACTATATAGGACCTTGAAAACATTTTTCTTAACCAGTAGTTTGTTTTTTATTATATTGCTATATATTCTTGTATTTACGGATACAAGGCAATAAAAATAATTCAAGTTAACTGATGTCTTTTGCCACTCCGACATATGAAATTTATAATTTCAGCCTTAATCTCATCCTTATTTTAGTGACCTACAAAATGTTCTTATGATAGCAATGCTTTAGGAATATAATGTTTTTTTTTTTAATGAGTGAATAACGATGAGTTGTTATGCATGGCAATCATTCATAAGTCCCAGTTCAGTAGATAACTCGTATTATCTTCTTTTCAAAGCCTTCTGAATTTATATGCAATGTTATGCTACAAAGTACCAGTATCCATATTCCATTGTTGCACTACAGTTATCATGTTTTATACGATAGTTCCTGGAGCCTTTAATTTTCCTGTACTGGAAAACTAATACGTTCTCCACTCCAACGTTATTGAAGAGCATGTTCTTAATTTGAATGTTACCGTAGTTTCTCTGTCAAGCATCTTTCACAATTAACTACACGTATTCACCATTTCTCTTAGCCGTTATTCATTATACCTAACAAAAGTTGAGAAATTAATATGATGATCACAACTTACGGAGTGTTAAAGCCATCAAACGGTTATGAGAGCAGGGCTTACATTTATGAGACATCCTATTTTTAGTTTTCTATAAAAGAGAATTATTGAGATGGCGATTTGTCTGTCCGTCCGCAATTTTTTTGTCCGCCCTCAGATCTTAAAAACTGCTGAGGCTAGAGGGCTGCAAATTAGTTTGTTGATCATCCACCCTCCAATCATCAGACATACCAAATTGCAGCCCTCTAGCCTTAGTAATTTTTATTTTATTTAAGGTTAAAGTCAGCCATGATCGTGCGTCTGGCACCACTATAGGTACCAAAAACACAGGCCACCACCGGGCCTTAGCTTCATGTTTTTTGTGCCGCGGCTGAGAGTTTAATGGGCCGTGGCTGAGAGTTTCATACAGCATTATACGCTGTACAGAAAACTCGATTGCATTTTTCACTTGTTTCCTTTTATTAACAAAGTCCTTGCATGGTTGCGTTTTTTACATAAAAATATTATTCATGCATATCGCTGTCTAAACGAACATTGGTCTTCTCCTGTAAATTCTTTTGCTACATGCGTTACTTTCTCAATCAACATTATACCATGCATCGCGCTTGGTAATTGTTGTTACAATAAAAAAAGGCCGAAAAAGATACGTATTTTGTAGTCTTGAATGGGGTTGGAAACAGAGCAGAGGGCGAAAAAAGACTATAGCTTTTTTTTTCACCAGGATGTTTTGGCACTGAGTTCCACAATGGTGAGAGGTCAGCAAGTGCGCGAGTTTGAAGAGCAAAGATTGATTGTGTTTGAGAAAGCTAAAAGGTGTAGAGACACGAGAGGTGTAGCACTCATGGTATCTGGGAGACTGAAGGCTGTCGGAATGAACGAATAAGTAAAAGATTAAGTGTGGCAGACGAAAAATGGTAGAACAGAGAGTGGGTATGGGTCAGGATTGGAAAATGCAGAGTGTGGAAGGAAGTATTTTTAGGGGGAGCCAGAGTCCATGGTTTGGTGCGCTTGAAGATTAAAATTACCTTTCTTTACTTTGTATATACTTTGCAGCTATTACATTCTCTATCTGTGAATATGGATATTGGAAAAGAGTAGACAATACTGATCTTTTAAAATGTAAATTACGACTTTTGATTTTGTTATCAAAACAGCAGCTAACCAAAGTTACAGATAAGCATTTCAAAATGGAAAAGTAACTGCCAGTTTATTGTCACATCAAGTTCATTTTCTTACCCAGGTAACCTTTGTTCATTTGGAACGTTGCATCTGATGATTGTAACGCATTCATGTTTGATGAAATATAAGCTATTGTTACCTTGTTTTCCTTCATACGTTTTTATGCATGTCCGAGTCATTTACACATTCCTTAATCTATCCAAGGAAAACACTTCTTCATAAATTGCATTCCCCACAGTTCTACCACATAAGAAGATATGTCAAGTTGTATATAATGATGAACCCTTTATTATTCACAACGTAATACTCATTTCTCACTCAGGAAAGCACAAATTGTCTTATTTGACTGCGTTTGAACGAGTAAATTATACAGGAATCATAATTATTACCATTTTCATCTTGCGCTGTCATCTAATTCTTCACTAATATTAATTAAAATACATCTAAACTTATTCTATTAATTCATAATCTCAGTTCTTTTCCTAAATCCGGTTTCAAATTCTAGGCGTTCAAGTAAACATCCCAACATATTATAGCACCAATTAGGCAAGAGCATCACGCTAACTGGTTTAATGCTTGATATAGCTATTAGCAATCCTGCAGCCACTTGGCTTAGAAAATCGTAATTTAAAAAAATCTTAAACTTTGACCTTTCATGAAGGTTGAATCCGTTTAGACATTGTTTAATTTACTGGTTACTTTTACTGTTCTCTCAATTTATTACTGTAAAAGAAAATCAGGGGATAGTAATTCTTAATTCTTAATTCTTTAAAAGGCTAAGTAGACAATATCTTTATCAATTTTTGAATGAATTAATTTGTGTTGAACATTAACGATTGCTACTGGGAGAGACTATATTTAAGATAACAAAGTAATTAATTATTCTAAACTGAATAAAACTTTGAGAACTGAAATTTTTTATGATATATATATATATATATATATATATATATATACATATATACTGTATATATATATATATATATATATATATATATATATATATATATATATATATATATATATATATATATATATATATATATATATATATATATATATATATATATATATATATATATAACAAACTTTTAAGCGGAAATTCCCCAGAAAGATATTACTTGGAGCCTCCGTCCTGCGATCAATATGGTATACTCAAATTGATCAGTCCAATCTGGCATACGCATAAGTCAGTTATAATACTTGCTGAGAGAAATATGAACCCTAATGAGATACGAGGGGTAATATTCGAGTGAGCTTCGAAGGAATTGTTTGCTTATTAGATATTCTAGGGAATATGGGCGGACCCATTGCAGGGAACTTCAGGGGAATTACCTGTTTATAAAGGATAAATATTAAGATGAGAATCTGAGCGGGGAACACGCTGTATATAGAAATTGGTAAATGAACTGTGTTAGTGAAGAAGAAAGTCTGTAATATGTCTACCTTTGTACACTAAAATTACATTAGGTTTACATATATATATATATATATATATATATATATATATATATATATATATATATATATATATATATATATATATACATATATATATATATATATATATATATATATATATATATATATATATATATATATATATACATACATATATATATATATATATATATATATATATATATATATATATATATATATATATATATATATATATATATATTATACTTTATCACATACACAATTATTCTGTGCATGAGTAGAATTACTAACAGGACCTCATTCAAACTGGATGATATCTAATGCAGTATTTATTCAGAAAAGTTACGAGCATTCTTGGACAAACAGTCCTCATTATCAAGTATCCGAACGGATACCTGATAATGAGGACTGTTCGTCCACGAAAGCTTGTAACTTTTTCTGAATAAATACTCCATTAGGTAGCTCAATTTGGGTGTAGCTTTTTTTTATGAACGAAGGATAAACCGAAAACAAAATATACGATTCATAAAAGGACTTTTGAAATTACCCTTTAGCAAAGCTGTAATAAATCACCACCACTCTCACAGTTCCCATAACTTACGAACTATTCACTTAAGTTTCTAAATATCTTTTTATGCAGTAACTTTCATTCGCTCTATAATTTATCGTGGTGGTGCCTACCTGCAGATATCTCTAATTCTCTCTTTCGCTTTATTGTCCTTTTTCTTAAAACCCCGTAACTTATTTTGCATGTTACTTTTTTCTTGATTAACTACATGAGATTTTTATCCAACTGTTAATATTACATATATATATATATATATATATATATATATATATATATATATATATATATATATATATATATATATATATATATATACACATATGTATGTTATATATGGATGCATATAATTGCATATAAAAAAAGAATCTAATGATAAAAAGCAAACAATAACATTAGACCCTGTTAGTAATTTCATCAATATCATAAGTCTAGGGGCATTTCTTTTTTTTTTTTGCGCGGAAAATAACAGCACTATCCAAAATTCTCTTGCAGGGAACAGAACATACTAAATACAATTTCTCAAGGATGCAATGCTATATCTATACTAAACAACGCGTGCACTAATCTTTATAATTTATCGAAATGTATTACCTGTAAGGTCATCTCACATTACAGTAGCATTCAATGTGATGCTACTGTCAGTGAATTATAAAATCGCGGTCATGGAATTAGGATCTTAAAGGAGACCATTTTGAGATAGCTACTCAATTCCTACTTAAAGGCAAAATATTTATTTTGCCTTCCCTCAAAAATAGCTAAGATTCTCCCTGGGCTGAGATATTGAGGAAGATCTTTTGTTGTCCTTGATGTCCTTCCTTAATCATATCTTGGAGCCTTTTATTCGGTGCCATCCCCGTCTTTATTTAGCAAGGTTTCAAGATGATATGATATAAATACGGGGCAATGCAGAGTTCATGCAAAAAGTTACCAGAAATACATTTTTCGGATATGAACATAAATTATGTCATCATAACCGAGAAGTAGTTTACTAAAGTACTGAAACATTTATGATAACCAAATGGACTAACAACAACTAAGATTTTAGTGAAAATGATGATGTAGGAGTTTTGGATAGAATACTGTTGAACAGTTTCAAGGATCGTTGCCTAATTGATTATAACATATTTATTAAAGACAAAGAAGATGGATCCTTTCCACGTACTATTAAATTCCAAAGAACCTGAAAAATATAACTGGGGATTTCTGTTTTATAAGTAGCTTTTTTAAGAGAAGGTAACTTTGCTACAAAATCAAACAGAACCAGATTGCTCATTTAAAGTCTAGCAGCAGAGCCAATGATTAAAAACGAAAGATCGGCAACTCTTTTGATAAATCTGGTCGTATATATCATCGAAAGCTCAAGTCTGACGGGTTTTGGGTTATCCTACAAATTACCAAAGATGGTGATGTGTTAATTACTTCTTTAAGTTTCATTAAGAGACGGATGGTATTAAGCCATATCTGTTCAACCTTGAAGTCTGAGAATTGGCTAATTATGGTCACCCTGTAGCAGCAATAACGGATCAATATCTAGAGCATGCAAACAGACACAGGTAGCAGGTAGTGATAATGAACTTTCAGGACATATAAATATAAATATAAATATAAATATAAATATAAATATAAATATAAATATAAATATAAATATAAATATATACGTATATATATATATATATATATATATATATATATATATATATATATATATATATATATATATATAAATATAAATATATATATATATATATATATATATATATATATATATAAACATATACATATATATATACACACACATAAACACATACACACTATATATATATATATATATATATATATATATATATATATATATATATATATATATATATATATATATATATATATATATATAATATATATATATATATATATATATATATATATATATATATATATATATATATATATATATATATATATAAATATAAATATATATATATATATATATATATATATATATATATATATATATATATATATACATATATATATGTGTGTGTGTATGCATAAACTGCAGACCATCTTCTTCATTAACGCAAACCATTCACCAATTTCTATATACAATTTGGTTCCCGCTCAGATTCTCATCTTAATCTTAATCCATTACAAGCAGGTAATTTCCCGGAAGTTCCTTGCAAGGGGTCCGCCCATATTCCCTAGAATATCCAATAAGCTAATAATTCCTTCGAAGCTCATTCGAATATTACCCCTCGTATCTCATTAGGGTTCTTGTCTCTCTGGGCAAGTATTATAAATTGACTTATGCATATGCCAGATTGGAGTGATGAATCTGGGTACACCATATTGATCCCACAATGCAAGACTTCAAGTGACGTCTCTCTGAGGAATTTCCGTTTAATAAAAGTTTACTTTATATATTTTTATAAAAGTAAACATGCAGTTATCAAACATAAAAAATAAGTTTTGTTCAGTTTAGAAAAATTCATTATTTTGTTATTTTGAATATACTCTCTTTCTCTAACGATAGTTAATGTTAAATATAAATTGATTCACTCAAAATTTGATCAAAGATATTGTTTACTTGGTAATTTTTCCTAAATCTCCAAATGAAAGATTTTACAATCCCCTACTTTCGTTCTACAATAATAACCTGAGAGAAGAGTCAAAGGTACATTATCTAAACGAATTCAGTGTTTATTAAAAGTCTAAGTTAAGAATTTATTTAATTATGATTTACTAAGCCAAGTGGCTACAGGACTGCTAATATTTATAACAAACACTTATGAAAATTAAGCCGATGCTTGTGTCCAACAAGTATTTTAATATGTTACGGAGTTTACTAGAATCTGAAACCGGATCTAGGAAAAAGAACTGAAATTATGCAAGGTGGTAAAAATTGTTCTCGATGAGCTAATACAAAAATTGCAGAGCTGCTTTAATCATTAATAATAAATATTAGCTTATGCTGTTAAAAAAAATTGTGTGTTTCTGAGTGAGAAATGACTATTAGGACTGAGAATAACAAATGGTTTATCATTAATGAATCCGAGGTAAAGCTTGAAATACTTTTCCATATCATAAAACTGTAGGAAATGCAATTTCTGAAGAAGTACTTTTCATTAATATGATAAGGAACGTGAAAATTACTCAGGCATATATAAAAACTAATGAAGGAAAACATGGTTATAATTGCTCATATTTCATCAGACATGAATACGTCACAATCATCAGATGTAACGTTCGAAATGGACTCAAGGTTACCTAAGCAAGGAAATGAACTCAGATGTGGCCATAGACTGATCGTTAAATTTCCGTTTTGAGACGTTTATCTATAACTTTGGTTAGCTGCTGCTTTGAAAACAAAAGCAAAAGTAGTATCCAATATTTCAAAAGATCAGTGCTGCTGAATCTTGACCAGTTACCATATTCCAAAACAGAAAAGGATAATAGGTAAAAGTCAGCTACAATGTAAAGTGAGGTAATTCTAATCTTCTTCAAACCCAGCAAATCGTGGACTCTTGATTCTCCAGAAATACTCCTGGCCCATATCCCCTCTCTGTTATAACTTTTTTCTCCTGCTGCACTCGGTCTTTCCTTTATTTGTCCATTCCGACACCCCTCAGTCTCTCAGATACTACGAGAGCTACA
Organism: Macrobrachium rosenbergii; assembly: GCF_040412425.1. Taxonomy (NCBI): domain Eukaryota; kingdom Metazoa; phylum Arthropoda; class Malacostraca; order Decapoda; family Palaemonidae; genus Macrobrachium; species Macrobrachium rosenbergii. Next base: position 21,877,451 of record NC_089799.1, read on the forward strand.
TTCGTATCTCTACTACACCTTTTAGCTTCCCTAAACACAATCAATCTTTGCTCTTCAAACTTGTGCACTTGCTGACCTCTCACCATTGTGGCACTTAGTGCCAAAACATCCGTGTAAAAAAACTGCAGTTTTTTTTACCCTCTGCTCTATTTCCACCTACATTCAAGACCAAAAAATACGCATTTTTTCGGCTATTTTTTTATTGCAACAACAATTTCCAAGTTTGATGTATGGTATAATTTTGATTGAGAAAGTAACGTAGATACTAAAACGATTTACAAAATAAGAACAGTCTTCATTTAGACAGTGATATGCTTGAATAATGTTTATATAAAAAAAGAAGAACAGCTATGTAGGGACTTTGATAATAAAAGGAAAAATTAGGATACCTCATAAATGTATGCCCTGTTCTCACAACCAGTTGATCGCTATAACACTACTTGAGTTGCGATCATCATATTAATTTCTTAACTTTTGTTAGGCATAAGGAAATAACGGCTAAGAGAAATAGTAAATACATAAAGTTATTTGTAAGAGATGCTTAAAAGGAACACTGAAGTAACTTTCAAATTAAAAACATGCACTTCTATAACGTTGGCGTGAAGAATGCAACAGTTTTGGGGTACAGAGAAAGTAAAAGACCCAGGAACTATCATATAAAACATGATACATTTTAGTGCAACAATAGAATATGGATGCTGGTGCTCTGTAGTATAAGAGTGTACATAAACTGAAAGGCACTGGCAAGAAAATAATAGAAGTTACGTACTGAACTGCAGCTTATGAATGATTGCCAAACATAACAACTCATATTTATTCCTTCGGGGAAAATTACGCATTATACTCCAAAGGACTGCTATCATAAGAACATTTTGTAGGTTACAAAAATAAGAATGAGACAGAGGTCGAAATTTCTTATATCTAAGTGGCAAAAGACATCAGTCAACTCACATGATATCTGTTGTCCTGGAGCCGTTAATATGAGTATAGATAGCAATACAATTCAGAAAAAAATCCCTGCTAAAGAAAAATGTCTCGAGGTCCTGTATTGCAATAATTCAGTGATGAAGACAAAATATGTTAGGTTGACTGACTGAGTACGATGGATGCAACATCTTAACTACTGAACTACGGTCCTTAAATGTCACGAAATCGCACTTCTTTGAAGACGCTATGCCTCCTAAGCAAGCTACTCGACAGGGCAACCTCGTCCATAAAGTGCAAAACATATACCGAAGAGTTAAATAGAAATTGAGATGAAGGCTCCCAGAAATAAATTTCTCACTCAAATTGGGATTGATCCTAGTCTTTCAAATGAAAGACCAAGGGGCTGCTAATTTACCCACACAGGTCATAAAAGAAGTTGGAACCTAAGTAATTCTGTATCTGAGGTTTTTCCTGGGCAGGTTGCCACCTAAGATACCATTTAATTTTACCCAACTTCCCAATCCACCAGTGAGTAGCATTTCATTCGAATGACTCCTCCTTCCCAGCGTGACTATGACCGAACTAATGAACTCATGAGCACGCGTCTCACAGAGATAAATTTCTGACCCACATCGGGAACGAACCTCAGTCTTTCAACCCAGAAATAAAAGGAATGTAGTTATAGAATCTAGTTCATGAAGGTAATGTAACTTCTTGTAAAGAGATCTGTATAAGGGTAACAACACACTAAAACAATTTCATTTAAATGCCAGATAAATTCGTGTGACGCGTTTAATTTTTACTGACACTATTTTATTTTCATTGGGAGAGAAAAAAAAGTCCCAAATACATCACAGAAAAAATGAAGGAAGGAAAAAATCGCATGTTTTCAGGTAAAGTAAAGGACATGAAACTCTGAGCCCCACGAGAGACAAAACTTTACTTTCGAAACTCAATCCTTTGATCATTTAATCCTTGCGAAAAAAAGGCTTCTTTTTTTACCCTAAAAGGTGTTATTGTTTCCCTTTGTATCTCAGAGGACAAAGCTTACAGGCTCTTTGTCAAATTATTGTTTAAGTGCCTCGGGAGATATATAAAGAGAATATAATTGAGAGATAAATAAAAATAAGAGCTTGCGTGGGCCACCGGGAATTGTTTTTTTTTTTATCTCTTTATGGCATTAAAAGTATAGGGTATACACTTACACACACATACACACACATCGGTTAAAACCTTCTTGAAATATCCAGCCAAATAATCTTTAACGATAAAGTGTTGGGTTCTTCAAAAAGCAAAATTTATATTATATTTTATATAGATATATGCGATTTCATACATTATTCCTGCCCATAGACTGTTGACATTAAGAGTGGCAATACACAGTAACGTGAATTAAATGAAAAAAAAATTAATTTTGCATGTCGTAAATGCTGCATATCACTGTCTCTTTCCTTTGTTCTTATAAAACAGACTATTTTCAGATAATTTTATCGCTTATTTTTCTTCATTTCTATATGCAGTTCATATCTTTTTTTTTACTGTTTTTTTTA